>NC_060887.1:3089558-3115485 GCF_014805685.1 Silurus meridionalis | reverse complement strand
TTAGCAAAATTGCAAAGAAAATGTTTATTTTGTGCGTGTGTGTGTGTGTGTGTGTGTGTGTGTGTGTGTGTGTGTGTGTCTGTATGTGCTGAAGCAGGTCAGTGTGCCACAGTGTTTGTGAGGGTAGTGTTAGAGTCACATATGACTTGCACTTTAACAGAAAGCACATGCTTTTTAACATAAACAAATTCATTTTCATACGGAGTCTTTACAGAAATATGAATTCTGAGGCTCCATCCTCAGCATTCTCTTACCGATATACCCCATGTCCCTCCTCTGCACATGTCCAAACCATCTCAATCATGTCTCTCTTACTTTGTCCCCAAAACGTCCTACATGCGCTGTCCCTCTAATAAACTCATTTCTTATCCTGTCCATCGTCGTCACTCCCAACGAAAACCTCAACATCTTCAGCTCCGCTACCTCCAGCTCCACTTCCTGTCTTCTAATCAATGCCACTGTCTCTAAACCATACAACATCTCAGGTCTCACCACAGTCCTATAAACTTTCCCTTTCACTCTCACAGATACTCTTCTATCAAAAATCACTCCTGCTATCACTCTTTTCCACCCACTCCACACTGCCTGCAGTCTTTTCCTCACTTCTCTAACACACTCCCCATTACTTTGCACTGTTGAACCCAGGTACCTAAACTCCTCCACCTTCGGGGGTGAGGGGGGCACATTCATATCTCTGTGATGTCACAGTGCGCCGCTTTCGACCACATGCATAAAAGCCAGAACTATAGCTTACGGCTATACTACTCTGAGAACGCTCAATCTCATCTGATCTCAGAAGCAGCCAACAAACTCAACACGTCGCGCATCAAACTTCTCAATCACGCAACCAAATCGATCTATTTCATCCACTTCAGAAGAAACGCATTAGCGGTAAGTTACTTTACAAGTCTTTAGTTTAATTAATTTTGCAGGTTCATCGCTAGTCACGCGTTAGTCACGTGCTTACCCAGAACTTCCGGAAGTATGCTCTAGCTAGCATGAAAACATTTAGCTTCAATAAAGTTTCTAAATCCCAACATCATCTAAACATGACATTACTACTTAACGCTCACAAGTACATTTAAAGGCTGTAAGCAGAAGGAGGCTCTTAACAAAAACTTTATCGAATGATTTGTAGCATAAGCCAGCAGGAGCTTCAGGCCATTAAGAGCCTTATGCTACAACACTCACAAGTATGTTTTTGCTCTTTATAATTTATTCCAATCATTGCAGTGATACTATATAATATGTAATATAATAATATATTATATAATGTTTTATCTAAATGTTTCTTTTCCTTCCACAGAAATGTCAGTGTTGAAAACCAGCTTCTGGCACTTAAAGGTGTGTAAGAAAGTACAAGTTGATTATTACTGCATGATTCAGTTCTATTAAAATAAACATATAATGTGATGCATTGAATATGTAATAAATTAACACAAATAATTAATAATACAATTATTTAAAAAAAATAATTAGTAAAAAAATAAACAAGCAGGAAGCTGATAAACGTATTTAAATGTGACATGTTGTAATCTAATTTTAGTGGATATACAGTTTAATCTTAGCATGTGCTAAACCTAGTATGTACATTATCACCAAAAGTATTGGAACAATAATGCAGAAAGTGTTAACAAGGCAATAATCTCAGGATAAGGGCATGTGACAAATTATATAAATTTCTTTAATATTCATACAGACCCAAAGCCCACAGCAAAGAGAACTGGATCAGACATGTCACCACCCAGGAAAGCTCAAAAGCCTCGACTTGATGCTGCTTCAGCTGATCCTTTAAACACAGCACACACAACACAATCTCTCATTTCCAGTGCATTAGAAACACTACAAAAGTCCTGTTCTGATGTTTTACCTACAGACAGGATTCATGCACTTCTCACAGGAACAAGTGAACTTCCTGTTCTGAGAGATGAAGAGAAACATATCATTTCTGAGTTTTGTGTAAACGAGGTCAGTTCTTATCTTCTGTTTTATTTAGTGTGCATGCGATTTAAACACTTTATTCTTTAGCTGTGGATTTGAGTTTCTTATTTTTAAAAGTTGATCCATAATTCACTGGTCCTGATGTTCTTAAATTGAACAGTAGATATGATTTATCATGTCAAAATTTGAATCTAAGTTTTGGTTTATACAATATCTAATAGTTTTCCTAAACCCAGTCTACAGTCAAGTCTTAACTTCCTAATATTTGTTTTAAATACATGATTTAAATACATGTTTATTTAGTTGGATGCTGAAAATTTTCCTCCGTCTCATTTAGTCTTCAGCAGAGACGTTTCTGTCTGTGATTTTGGAGAAGATCAAGGTGGAGAGAGGGTTTATGGGACATGATCTCCTGCAGTGTCTCTGTAGGGTTTATGTAGGCGTGTGTCAACAGAGAGGAGACTTTCACAAAGCACATGCTCTCGCCTACAAACTCCTTAAAGAAGGTGAGATTATATTGATATTTCATTACTTATCTACTAAAAATGATCTGGACACTGATACAGAGAGGACAATTGTGTCTTGTTGTTGGTGATGTACAGTGGATGTAAAAAGTTTACACACATAACTATTACTTTGTGGATGCACAATTTGCCTTTAAGTCTTTGTGAATAATCTCTATTAACTTCCCACATCTACACTTTTATCTACTCTACTTTTCAGAAATGTTTCTTTAAATTGCGAGGTGATCTCCTGTGTATGGCTCATTGTAGGTCATTCCATAGGTTTTCAGTTGGGTTGAGGTCTGGGCTCTGGCTGGACCATTCCAGTACTGTGATGATCCTTTTCTGAAGCCGTGCCTTTGCTAATTTGGATATGTGCTTTTGATCATTGTCATGTTGAAATGTGAAACTCCTCTTTATTTCCAGCTTTTTTACAGAGGACAATGTCACGGTCTTCCGGGTTCTCTCCCTCTCTGCTAAATTATCTCTTTCTTCCCCAGGAGTGGCTCTCGCTCCTGATCATCCCCTCATCTTATGCTCGTGTCATGCTTGGTTTTTCCTGCCTCCGAAAACACAACCCCTATCTAGATTAGAACAGTGGACGAGTCTTGGAATGGGGGGTGCCCTGCCAGACCCGCTGTTTTGCCTCAACCGGCTCTGTACCTGTCCTGTCACATCAGGAGCCTCAACCTGATCTCAGCTCTATCCCGGCAGTCTACCATGACCTAGGCGTCTTCAGCAAGGTCAAAGCATCCACCCTTCCACCACACCGCCACATGACTGTGCCATCAACCTGTTGCCTGGAACCTCTTCTCCCCATGGACGTTTGTACAATCTGTCTGGACTGCAGGAGGCCATGCACCAGTATATTCAGGAGTCTCTCTGCCGGGAGTATTCACCCATCCTCCTCCCCCGCTGGGGTTGGGTTCTTCTTTGTGGAGAAGAAGGACAAACCCTTCACCCATTTAAAGACTATCAGGGACGTAACGCCATTACTGTTAAGAATTGCTATCTCCTACCACTCATAGTGAGCAGGGAGCTCCTGGCTGTCAAGCTGGCCTTAGAGGAGTGGTGTCATTGGCTTGAGGGGCCAAGGTGCCATTCATGGTTTCATGGCAAACGATGTCCTGCACCGGTACCAGGTAGGCCACAGGGTCTGGCTGTCCACCTGAGACCTCTCTCTCAAGGCTGTATGCAAGAAACTTGCCCCACGCTTACACACACACACACACACACACACACACACACACACACACACACACACACACACACACACACACACACACACGGGCCCCTGTCCCATTTCTAAAGTGATCAACACTGTTGCGGTCTGCCTCAAACTCCCCAGAGTCCTCCGAATCCACCCATCCTTTCACGTTTCCTGTCTCAAACCCGTCTCGGCTTGTGCCTTCCTGTTTCGCAGCACGCAAGTCCGGTTCTGCAAGGTGCACTTCCGGGTCGGCGGCAATTTTGAGGTTTTCCCGCTCTGCCCGGTATTTAAGAACCCTAAGAACTCTCCCTCTCTGCCGGGATATCGCTTTCTTCCCCGATTCTTGCTGAGGTTTTCCTGCCCTTTTTCCACCGGTTTTCCTGCCTGTTTTTACCACTTTTTTTTTTGCTTTTTTTCTCTGTTTTTGTTCTGTGTTTATGCCTGGATTACTTTGCTGCATGCTCGGACTAAATAGATGTTTTTTTTGGACTTTTAGGGGTTTTGTTTTTTTGTATTATTTACTTGGAGGATGCTCTGTATTGGCTTTGCACCAAACATATCTTTTAGATTTATGGGAAATACGTCTAACCTTTGTCTCGTTGGCCCAACACATTTTCCTACATGTTTGTAGTTGAATGAATTAATCTTTTGTCATCATTTAGATGTGTTTGCATATTCATATTAGCTATATTATTATTTCTGTCTGCAATTTAATAAGATGCAATTTTATAAGGTGTGTCAACTTTTTATATCCAATGTCTTTTTTTTTATTATTTTTTTTTATACAGTGTATTTATGTTCTATTGTTTTGTTGTTTTGCAGACTTTCTTGAAGCCCCCAAAGTGATTATGGTCATGGTGACAGCATGGCCAAGTTTTTTGTCCTATGAAAGTTCTTTATGCCGAGCGATTCACATAGTGAGCAACCTGAAAGCAAAGGGAAAGATATTTCACTTGCTCACCAAGTATCTGCACTGGGATGAGGTAAAAAGCTGATCCTCAGTGTTCCTCTCAGTGTCATTTTTTTAATCTGGACTTTATCAAGTATTTTACTGCCTTCTTAATCTCCCTTTAATTTCCAAGTATCAGTGTAATCTAGTGGGACAAATTCTTTAAACATTTATATTGAACTACGCTGTCAGTTAAACAGTGTTTTATTGCACTGGGTATTAAATAATGATGTATTTTTTTGCCAGGAGCCTCCAGGAAACATCCACAATGCTATCACCAGCACCCTGAAGTCTTTTCTGGAAGACAGCAGTCTGAGGTTCCTGGAGAACAGCTGGTATGGTTATGATCTTTGCCCTGCTACCTGGAACTACATCTTCAGCCTGGATCTTCTGTGTGCACAACTGGGCTGGACTTGGACCATTACCAATATTATACGGTACTGAATGCAAAACATCTTCAACATATTTCATTCTCAGCTTTTTAATATTTAAATCTGAATGATCAAAAATTCATCATTATTTTTCTATTACATCAGCGCTGAGAGAATTTCAGCTGCAAAGGTATTATTTAGGTGGCTTTTTTATATCTAATCTTTAATACAATAAGATCTCACAGGGAAAAATTGGGTAATTGTTGATATGGTGATGTTTCTGTGAGGAAATGTTTATTGTGCATTTATAAATGAAGTTTCCAGGATCAGTGTTCAGACAGTCAGAGAGAATTCTGTAACTTTAGCTGTAAGTATTTCACCATGAGAGGGTCTTTTTTCAGGAAGTGGTAGCTCAGTGGTGAAGGCTCTGGATTACAAATCGGAAGGTCTGGGGTTCAAGCCCCAGGATCACCAAGTACCACTCTTAGGCCCTTGAGCAAGACCCTTAACTCTCTGTGCTCCAGGGGTGCTGTAGTCATGGCTGACCCAGTGCTCTGCCCCCGGCTTTCTATCATCACTGGGGTATGTGAAGAAAGAATTTCTCTGTGCTGTAAGGTACATGTGACAAGTAAAAAGCACCTTTAACCTGTGACCCAGTTCTTATTGCTGATTTTTTCCATTAACGGTCAATAATCTAGTGGTTGTTTGAAATATTGCAAAGTTCCCATTCATGTTGCATAAAATCACAAGTGATAATAAAACCACAATGGCTGCTCCATAACCACCACAAAGACCCTCAACATATCCATTACTCCTCTTTTTTATTTATTAGGAAGGACCTTTGGCTGATCCTGAACACTTGGCTGAGGCAAGCAAGAACAGAGCAAACACCGTTCCGAGACGTCTGTGTAGCAGCAGTTTTCAGGCTACTTGGTAAGTTTACTGTAAATCCTGTTTCGGAGCATCATCTCACATTATTCCTGGATTCTTCAGCTTATTTCTCGTTGTTTCTGTCCTTCTCAAACAGGGCGACTTGGTCAACTAGGACTTAAGGAGAACATGCTAATGTCACTCGAAAACCTGGCAAAAAGCATTAATCAGTTTGGAATGCAAAACTTCTCAAAAGGTATTTCTAAAGCATCAAATAAAGATGTTTTTATCGATCTTTATCTTTATTCTCTGATGTTTAGTTTTGTGCTTCAGCAGATCCTAATTTTGTATTGGATGTTGTGTGCAGGTATGCCATGGGAAGTGCAGCTCTCAGTCATCTATGCCACTCATGATCTGGCACCCAGCAACCCTGAAGCAGCTCTGAAGACATTGGAATCATGGAGGAAAAACAGCACACAGCCCGTTCCCCCAGCCGTCATCAAATGCATTACGCAAATCAGCTTCCTTTGTCATCAGACCAAGTCACAAAACTCTAAGAAACTACTGTAGTGATTATTATAGTGAACACTGCATCCCCCAGGTCTGTATCCTCAGTCACCAGCTGTTCACACTGTGAATCATGACTGTGCTGCAATGCACAGCTCCAATCATCAAGTTTAGCAGTGACATGACCATCATGAGTCTCATCAGCAAGAACGACGAGACGCTTTCAGACAGGAAATGCAGTGGATAATGGACTGGTGCTGACTCAGCAATCTTTGTGTTCAGCTGTGGAGAACCTCATCTGGTCTCACAAAGCAACCAGCATTGTGGATGACCACATACACCCTTTATACATTATTGATTATATCAGTGGCGGGACGTGCATTTGGTACCTGGGCCTTCAGTGGGGACTTACCCGACTTAATCCACCTCTTAATACCACCACTGTCATGTCGCAATTATAGAAACCATCAATACAATACAAAACGCAATAGAACAGAGCATTACACAGAGAGAGAGAGCATTTCACATATGGAGGTGAAAACCATTTTATTAAAGCAAGAAACCCAGTTCAAACGCCAACCTCTACACTACAACCGCAAAGGTGTCACCTACATCATCTAGAGCAGTTCAGAATCAATATTTGTCTAATAACATGACAAAAACATAAAAATGTAAATAAAATACAACCTACTCAGCAGAGATGCAGACTCATAATGTGCACCTCCTCCTCACCATGTCCAGCTTTTCTTTAAAATGTATTTTTAAGAATATCCAAAATATCAATTTCTTTTCCTCCATAGGCATTAAAAAGTCTAACTCAGATGTATTCATGTGAACACAGAGCTACACACGTGTTTTGTTAGTTGAACTTGGCTGTAACAGTTTTCCTCTGACCAACCGTACTAATTTGGTAATGTTTGTTTATAACTTGGTTTATTTAAAAAAGGCAACATTTGATGTAAAATTCAATTTAAAAGTGTAGTACAGTGTAATTCATCGTGATAACGCTAGAAGGAGCTAAAGTTTAGTAGAACATTACTGCCATCTACTGGACATCGAACACTTTTTAAAATGAAGTGGAAGATTAAACAGTACTGTATGATAAAGAAGTGTTTAAATAAAGACTTTTATGTGCAGGAAGACCAGATGTAATTATTCCTACTGTTTGTGTTTCATTTATAATGTGACTCAGACAGCACCTATATTTTATAATCAGACAAACCGGAAAAGGTAGGTATCGTTTGTGATTGTAAACTTACCGATCATTGGACGAGCGACCTGTCATTCACCTGTGTATCTTGACTGACAGGTGTCTTGTCCAATGATCTGTAATCAAATATATAATATAAAATATTTTATATGATCAAAAGTAATATTTTAGATTGAATCCCAGTGGAAATGCGACTGATCCGAAGCTGCTGCTTTTAGCTGATACACACTGTGTGGTCAAAAGTATTTGGACACCGGTCTTTTCAAGCCAGATGTGGTTCATAAATTCACCTAAAATGCACTTTATGATTTTTATCTGAAAGGAATATTCACATTTACTATTATTTATACAACACCATGTCACTATTAGAGTTTATTATAAGATTACACACGGCAGTAGTATTTGAGTGATGTAGTGGTGAAGCTCTAGAAGTTTTTTGTTTATAAGTGCAATATAAATAAATGAAATTCAAGTTAAATAAAGCCGATTAATATTAATGTAATAAACTAAATGATCCAGAAAAGATGAGTACAGATTTAACAACATTTATTTTGTCCAAAAATGTTTTTATAAAATTCACTATTTATGCTGAGAACCTGCATGAAGGTGGTACTAAATTTATTAAATGTACCATTTACATGTTAGAACTCAATCAAACTTACTGTTAGAACTCAACTTGATCTGACCTCAAATCAGGCTCTAAACTGTAGCAGTTCCTCCTCCACCCACACGGGGGAGACTCCTCCACTTGATATAACTAGACAACAAAACACTAATAATAATAATGTGTATATATTTAAGAAAAAATAAAGTCCTGACAGAGCCACTAGAGGGCAGTGTAAGACTGAAATCTGACAACCAACTGCAGTTATTATTATTATAATTTTATAATTTTATTATTATTATTATTATTAATAATATTATTTTCATCATTTTATTATTATTATTATTATTATTATTATTATTATTATTATTATTATTAATAATAATATTAGCATTAGTATTAATAATTATAGATATTTTTTGATAATATTAAACCATCTTAAACTTAAACTGTTTACTGTTTTACATACAGGGGGTTCATGTTTAATTTTTAAGCTGAAATTTTGTGATATAAATAAATGAAACTGAAGTTAAATGAAGCTGATTAAAATTAATATAATAAATAATGTAGAAATAACGAGTACAGATTTAATAACATTGAAACTATTTATTTTGTCAAAAAGTTTTTTTTATAAAATCCAGTCTTTATGTTGAGAAACTGCATGAAGTTAGTATTAAATTTATTAAAAGTATCATCTACATGCAAGAACTCAATCAAACATGTTAGAATAAAATGTAAACTTGATCAAACCTCAAATCAGACTCTGAACTGTACGAATGCTATTTGTTCTGTTATTGAACTAGAAACAGTGAATGTTGAGATGTTTGGAAACAAAAGTTTATTTTTCTTGAGTGAAACTGCTGAAAAAATTATTTTTAAGGAGACAGAATGTTTTATGTTACAGATTTTTTAGAACTGTTGAATCGAGTCGTTTACCAGTGAATCTATTGATTCAGATTCAATTGAATCAAAACCAGTGAACCGACTCTTCTGGGCCTTATTACAGTTGAACCCTGTTGTACGAGCATAATTCGTTCTTGAAAATTGCTTGTAGGTCCATTTGCTCGTACGTTCGAACTGATTTTCCCCATAAGGATGAATGTAAAAGTGATTTAATCCGTGCCGAGATCTCATTCGATCGCTTATTTCTGCACTTAAAAAGTAATTGTAGCCTATTTTAACAAACAAATACACATAAATTACCGTAATGTAAACACAATTTAACAGTCACTGTCAGGGAGCTCCCTGATTCTTCTCCCGTGCGTGCCCCGCCCGCACAGAGCTGCTCGCCGGCTTACTAATCACACACCTGACTCTCGTTTAGCACTCATCACCCAACCATATATAAACCCCTCATTCACCCTCACTCGCTGTCCGTTATTATCAATGGTTTGGCTGTACATGTCACGATTCTCCCGAGCTTGTGGTCGAAAACGGGGAACCACGAGTTTGCTCGTATCTCCGTTTGCTCGTACAATAGGTTGCTCGTACAACGGGGTTTTACTGTTTGTACAGAGTTTAAATTAACAAACAAAACTGAATGGATTGAGTTATTAAAATTAATTTATTGAATTAAATTATTTTGTAATGTGTTGAATGCCAAAGTGTTATTTCTGATGTTTTTAACTAACTGAGGTTGTTAAAAGTTTTATTTTAACAGTAGATGTTATAAGGCTGCATTCTAACTAAACTTTTATTTTTAGTTATGATTTAAATGAAGTCCAACATTTTAATAAAAGAAACAAAACACAACAAAATGTAAAATATTACATGTTCATTAAACATTACAATAATTATAGATTTGTACTTTATTATATGTAAGACATGTGCTCACATGCTGAATCTAAACCTGCCCAGAGCTTTACAGATTTTTACTCTCCAGTGCTGCCATTTCCTGTTCCTCAGGAATTATTGAGGAAGTTGTAAGGATGGTCAGATCTTTCCATGAGATCAGACCCTGAGAACTGCCATGCAACAAAATATTAAACTTTCTAATCTGAGGAGAAGATCTCTTAATTTGAGGAGAGGAAGACATCTGTTCAGCTGCCCTCTCACCCATCCTTGAGCCCCCTCTTTCCCTCCTGGGGATATGACCGGGTCATGGAAAGATGATTAAGAAGTTCCTGGAATTCAAGCTACTATACTTACATACTGCAGTTATTATAAATTAAGAATGTTTCAATTTTAACTTCACATGTTTGGTATCATTTTAAAGATTTCAGTGCGATTGGAAATGTGATCTCAGTACAATAATAGTAGAACAGACCAACAATAAAGATCTCAGGTTTGGGGAAAATTCTGTCCTACTGATGTGAGATTTGTCCTGGAGATCTTTATCAGGTGTTAGTTTTTTGTTCTTGTATTTTTTACCACAGGAGGGGTTTTTAGGTCACCTCCAGTCCCAACTAAAGAAACTAAAAATAGCTCCTACAGTCAAATAAATGGTTTTTATTGTCATTTTAATCATATGCTGTACAGTTGGTGCAGTACACAGTAAAACATAACAATATTGATTAAGGACAGAAGTGCTCCATAATACAAGACACAAAGCAACACAGAACTAAAATCTAAGTAAGATGTGAGGTGCCCACCCAATGGCCCAATGACGGAATCCACTGGTGTGGGTGAAGGTATGCTGTGTGTTAGTCTCTCGTGCGGCTGTAAAAGATTACTCAAATGGATTGCACTTTGTTACATGAATCTAATTTTTACCCCTAATCTGACTCCAATTTATAATAAATATTTAACTTGAATATCTCTAATTTAAGATGATCACCTAATTGGTTGCATTCCGTCTTTTTAATTAATCATTTATTATGGATCCGGAGTCGCTTAGAACCTTGTGCTCGGCTAACGATACCTGCTCAAGGAGGCACATTGGCCAGTCTGAATCTTAGTCAGAGGATATAACGGTAAACTAATATTCTTTAAGTAGACCTCTCAATGCTTGCTCATGCATAAATATTTGTCATTGAAAACCAGTGAAATTGAACAATGATTAATCAGAATGTTCAACTGTTTCAGTTAATTCCTAAATCCACCTGATATGATTCAATGTAGAATAGTCAACTAGAAAACATTGCAAATAGAAACACCAGGAACAAACAAAAATTACTGTAAATTACAATAAATAAGATTAAATCAGTACATTTGCAAATATACAAACAATTCATTTAAAAAAAGAACATATACAGCATAACCAGAATCTCATCAGTTTTAACCTCTGCCCACAATGTTCATGATGCCAGTTTGTTGATGACCAAAACTTATGAATGTAATTTCAACATGTGTAAATCTGACTTCAATATTTGGCTTTTATGATTTAACAATAATCAGAATGTATTTCACAGATCAGGTAAAATTCAACACTGAAGAACATATGCAAACAAAAAAAAGCAAATAAACAAAAAATATTTCACACAAAAACACCATTCACAAATTCTAACATGCCAACAACAAGATTTACTCCAATTACCCAATTTTCCCATGTTCATGCAATAAAATTTAGTTGTGTCATATTTACTTGCCAATTGATATTTAGTTTTTGTGACTGTGAATGATGTTTCTGTGTTTGGTTGTGTGAGGATTTGCAGCGTGTTTCTGTGTTTGATTGCACAGTAATTTACATCAATGTTTGTTATTTCACACAATTTTCTCACAAACAACTGTTTCTGTGTTTGGTTGTGTTGTGATGATTTGCAGCGTGTTTCTGTGTTTGGTTGTGTGAGGATTTGCAGCGTGTTTCTGTGTTTGGTTGTGTTGTGAGGATTTGCAGCGTGTTTCTGTGTTTGGTTGTGTTGTGAGGATTTGCAGCGTGTTTCTGTGTTTTTAATAATATTCAAAAGGCCACATAATAACATGTTTCTGTGTTTGGTTGTGTGAGGATTTGCAGCGTGTTTCTGTGTTTGGTTGTGTTGTGAGGATTTGCAGCGTGTTTCTGTGTTTTTTGTTGTTGTTGTGAGGATTTGCAGCGTGTTTCTGTGTTTGGTTGTGTTGTGAGGATTTGCAGCGTGTTTCTGTGTTTGGTTGTGTGAGGATTTGCAGCGTGTTTCTGTGTTTGGTTGTTGTGAGGATTTGCAGCGTGTTTCTGTGTTTGGTTGTGTGAGGATTTGCAGCGTGTTTCTGATTTGCAGTGTTTCTGTGTTTGGTTGTGTTGTGAGGATTTGCAGCGTGTTTCTGTGTTTGGTTGTGTTGTGAGGATTTGCAGCGTGTTTCTGTGTTTGGTTGTGTTGTGAGGATTTGCAGCGTGTTTCTGTGTTTGGTTGTGTTGTGAGGATTTGCAGCGTGTTTCTGTGTTTGGTTGTGTTGTGAGGATTTGCAGCGTGTTTCTGTGTTTGGTTGTGTTGTGATTTGCAGCGTGTTTCTGTGTTTGGTTGTGTTGTGGGGTTTGCAGCACATGTGTTGTCAAACTTATAAGGTTTTATTTTTATTTGCATGTGTTTTCTTAAGTTGCAGCGTGTTGAGCTCTTTCAGCCACCGTATAGGATGCCTTGAGGATAATTTATAAGATATAGAGAGTAATTGATAAAATATTTTTTAATCTCCAGGTGAAGTATTCCTTTAATTAAACAAAGGCAAAAACAGTGATCGGGATTAAATATTATTAATTGTGCAGCACTAGCTATAGGTTATATGACTTACACTTCCGGCTGTACTGCCCTCCGATCACGGTCCCACTGAGCTCTCAAAGCACGGTTTAACGTAATCATAACGTATCATATTTTTAGTAATGTTTAGAAATAATATAAATATGAACGTTTTTTATTACCTCTACCTATTTCACCTTAATCACATTAAACTAATGTTAAGTATTGTCACAATCTCCTCAGAGCTTTTCTCTGTGTATTGTAGTGAAAGAGAAAGAGACTCCACACCGCTTTTACTGTTTCACCCTCCTGTTATCATGAGGACACTATATGGAGAAAACACGGGTGAAAATGGTTTGAAAAATCTTTATTTCCACATTTTAGTAGACAATGTCCTAGTTATCTGCTAATCGTTAAGAATGTTCAGTTTTCCACAGGTGATTATCTCTGAGGTAAACCTGTTCACTCTCCACACTTACCTTCTTTATATCGTGCCTGTAACTTTAATTACCACACAATCTTTCAGAAGTATACATTAAATGAAAACAACAGTAAAATGTGATTAATTTAAAACAAAAGATAATTTCTTACAGTGACAGAGATGTCAGGTTATCCAGGTCATGTCAGGTCAGGTCAGGTTATCCAGGTCAGGTCAGGTTATCCAGGTCAGGTGATCAGTGGTAGTGAATGAAGACCGTTTCTTCAGAATGAGAAGGCGGAACACAGGAGTAAATGGGAGACTCTGTGAGCTTCACGATTTTTTCTTTTTTTCTTTTTTTTTTAACTAAAGGTCGTACTATGTTATTGTTAATATATTACAATTTTTTTCATATAAAACACGCAAAAAACACATCAATTGAATTTATCATCAATTGAATAATAAAGCTAAATATAGCCCAAATGTGGCCCATACAGGGCCCTCGAATAAACAAAATAGGCAACCTAGCTGGGGCCCACAACCCTGACTAAGCTGGGGCTCCACATTCAGCCCATCAAAGTGCCCACTCTGACCCCATGCCCACGTGATGCCCATATAACTCAGATAAAACCCATGTGGGGCCCACATGGACATGTTGACTGGGATCATCACCCTGATGAAGGCCAGGCAGCGTCTATACCACTCTGCTGTAAGAGACTTTAAATCACCTCTCTGGTGCTGAGGTCTTTCTTCAACTGCACCGTTGAAAGTGTCCTGATGGGTAGTATCTCTTCTTGGTTCGAGAAATGCACCATGCAGGGCAGGCACCAGAGGGTGGTGCAGTCAGCTGAGCGTTCTGAGCTCCCTGAACTGCAGGACATGTACAGCAAGCAGTGCTGGACCAGGGCCGGAAAGATATTGGAGGACCTCAACCATCCCAATAAAGAAGTCCTCTTTTTTGTGTTGCGTTCAGGAAAGCGCTTCCGATCCTTGAAGGCAAACAGAGGGAGAATGAGGAGGAGATTCTGCCCACAGGCCATTCAGAGTTTAAACCAGGAAAACACCTAACACATGAACGCTTTAGTGACAATCGCACTGGGACACTTTAAATCTGGACTAATGTCGATATCTATCTATTATTTCTTTCTGACAAAATTTCAGCCAGTAAGTAGTTCCACAGATACCTCAGATTGTGCGGCCTGTTCGGGTCATATACATATACATATACATATATATATATATACATATACAAAGTATTTGAGATCTATCAGTCTGGAAAAGGTTATAAAGCCGTTTCTAAAGCTTTGGGAATCTCAAACCCTACTCTTTCCCATAACTTCATGGTGTGACTGATCAACTTAATTCCCCTGTAGTTACTGCAGCGCTGCACATCTCCCTTATTCTTAAAGATCAGTACCAGCACACTCCTTCTCCATTCCTCAGGCATCCTCTAACCTTCCATATTTTTTAAAACTCCACTGCATCTCTTCCCAGCTCGGTCTCTCTGCCTGGCCAATCGCTACAAATCCTTTTCTAATTCTTTAGTGTCCAACTTCTCCTACAGCTCCTCATATGGCTTTTCCTTTGTCCTTCACCACATCCTCTTTACCTGCTGCTGCATCTCCTTGTACTTCTGCCTACTTTTCTCATCTCTCTGTCGATCCCAATTCTGTTTCTCCAACCTCTTCCTCCTTCTGCTCTCCTGCACTTCCTCATTCCACCACCACATCTCTTTGTCTTCCTTTCTATTTCCAGATGTCACATCAAGTACCTTTCTAACTGTCTCCCTTATCACTTCTGCAGTAGTTCACACAATCATCCAGCACCTCTTCACCACCACCGAGCCCCAGTCTGACCTCTTTCCTGAATCTCACACTACATTCTTCCTCCTTTAGTTTCCACCATCTTATTCTTCTTTCAGTCCTCTCTCTCCTCCTCTTCTTCTTCTTCACCTCCAAAACCATTGGACATGACATGGGGTTACCAGCATGACACTAAAACAGGTAGTAGTAATGACTACTTTTTAAATAATGTACTTAATGTCAGAGCCCAAACCTTTTTACCTAAACTCGAGTAAAAAAATGTATAGTCAGTACTTCAGCTTTTACCTGAGTATTTTAAAACATGAGTATCTGTACTTCTACTGAGTGAAGGATGTGTGAACCTTTGCCACCGCTGGCTTTAATTATGAAATGTTTGCCAACATATTACAGTTATAATGTAGATAAATAGTACTAATAAACTACCCACTCTGTGCAATTTGTATAAGGTATTTCAGTGTGTAAACTAATCCTAATGTAATAGTGGAGCAAAAGTGTATTTATATATAAGTAAATCTGTATTATTTAGTTTTTGCAACACTGAGCTGCACACATATTCAAACCTGTAATGTTTGCTTATACTATACATTTAAATGAACCATATTAACTTGGTCAAAAAGCACATTGCACCATTTTCTTTCTATTTAAGTGGAAATTAGTTTGTATTGGTATGCACACATAATTTTCGTATGCAGCATGTAATGTAAATATCCATTAGATTTTAGTTATTTTGGTTATTAATTAACATTTATTTCCATTTGGTGATGAAGCTCGGGTGTTCTTGTATTCAGAGCAGTGAGAACTGCATACAATTCTAGACTGAGACTCCTGAAGTTACTGAGTGTCACAGTTGGACCCTGGAAACACAGATTTTAATGCTCCCACATTAAAGTTGATTGCTTTCCATTTTATTCTTTCTGTATAATAGAATTTAGTTAATAACTGAAATTTAATTTAGTAAATAACAATGATGATTTGTAGATACTTCATAATCATCTATGATATAGAATCAAAAGATTGTTTCTATCACCAGCATTTCTATTTTCTTCCTTAGAAAAAATAAAGTATAAGTTAACAAACAATAGCAAGAGAAAAATAAGTGAACTGTTCATGAAATAATCACAAAAATTTTTGTTTTTAATTGTTTTTAATGACACCGAGACTCATACAGTCCATTTAGAATAATCAACTTTTAACATTCACCTTAATCTAAAAGGTGTTCAGTGAAGTCGAGATTAGAGCTCTGTGCAGGCCAGTTCAGTTCTTCCACACCAAACTCATCCAACCATGTCTTTATGAACCTCAGTTTGTGCACTGTGGCATGGTCATGCTGGATTAATAAAGGGCCATCTCCAAACTATTCCCACAATATTAGAAGCATAGCATTGTCCAAAATGATTTGGTATGCTAAAGTAATGAACATTTCCCTACACTTTAAGTCAAGGGCTGAGTCTTACCCCTAAAGTACAGCCCCATACCATTACCACTCCTCAACCAAACCTTACAGTTGACTAATAAACTTATTCGAAGTTAGAGAAACACAAAAAATGAACGTTGGTGCAAAATACCTAAAGGTTTATACATTTAACATTTTAGATTTAAAAAAGACTTGGGGTGAGATTTGTCTGCACTTTAATTCTTATAGGTCCAGACATATACAACAAAAATCTATTCCCTGATCTTGCTGTGTAACCGTGTGATCAAGCTCAAGTTTGCAGTAAATCAGTAACACTGGGCTCAGGGGACAATGGATTGGAAGCCATTCCATTAGATAATGTTCAGAAAGCACATATGGGTGAGATGCTCAGGTAGCCTCATACATGCTGCCATAAAGTGTAGTTGTAGTGTAACTGTAGATGGACCAACAATGTTCTGATGGCTTGGAAAGGTGTCCAGTTTGTTAGAGCTAATTAAAATTAACATTACAATTTAAAGTTCCCCCGATATTTACAGTACAATTTCCCTTTACATCCCTTCAAATAAGACATTTAAGATGATTTGTTTTATGGTTGTATGTTAGAGCACTTGTGGTTCCTTAATGAGCGTTGATGAACATAGCTCCGTCCACAGTGTCCACAGAGGTACAGCTTCTGTCCTGTATGACTCTGCTGGTGGCTGAGGAGGGCACGCCGAGCACTAAAACTCTTCCCACACTGTTTACAGGGATACGGCTTCTCTCCTGTGTGGATACGCTGGTGTATTCTAAAATTATCTTGATGATTAAAACTCTTCCCACACTGCTCACAGTGATACGGCTTCTCTCCTGTGTGGATACGCTGGTGTAATCTGAGATTACCCTGCTGAGTAAAACTCTTCCCACACTGTTCACAGTAATAAGGCTTCTCTCCTGTGTGGATACTCTGGTGTGATTTGAGATGATCCTGTTGAGTAAAACTCTTCCCACACTGTTCACAGAAATAAGGCTTCACCCTGTGTGGACACGCTGGTGTGATTTGAGATTACCCTGCTGAGTAAAACTCTTCCCACACTGTTCACAGTAATAAGGCTTCTCTCCTGTGTGGATACTCTGGTGTGATTTGAGATGATCCTGTTGAGTAAAACTCTTCCCACACTGTTCACAGAAATACGGCTTCACCCTGTGTGGACACGCTGGTGTATTCTAAAATTACTCTGATGAGTAAAACTCTTCCCACACTGTTCACAGTGATACGGCTTCTCTCCTGTGTGGATACTCTGGTGTGATTTGAGATTACCCTGTTGAGTAAAACTCTTCTCACACTGATCACAGTGATACGGCTTCTCTCCTGTGTGGATACGTTGGTGTCTTTTCAGAACAGCACATTTAGTGAAACTCTTCCCACAATCTGAGCAGTGGTGCATCTGGAAAACAATATAAAATGATTCAATATATTGTAATAATGTTATTTTAGATTAGATTTGGTTTTGCATGTTATCAGAAATGTCTGCTATAGTAATCTGATATGGTTGGTAACAAGTTAAATGAAAGGTATTTTGAGGCCTTTTAGAAAACCTTTAACTTTTTAATACTTGTATAAAATCTTCCAAAATCCCTACCTGAAACTATGACTAAACAATGTTTGGGTGATTTTGGATTTAGCAAAATACATTTCTGATTCAGAACATTTGCTAATAGTAGCTCTCATTAGACAAAGCTCAAAATCTGGACTGGTGCAAACAATCAGTACCTACTGAGCTGATCTGGATGCTGTCTTCCAAATGATGTGTGAAAATCCCTGTGGTTGGGACAACAATACATTGATGATGACTGCAGGTAATTATCTGTGGCTGTCAAAAGCAGCAACCTACTTCCTCCTAATGGCCTATGACGGCATTTTCAATCAACTTGTTAGCATGTACCTCCGCTTTCAGACTCTCAGCTGAAAATCACCTACCTAAATGTAAATGTGAACAGTTCCTGACCAAAGTGTTCTACATACACAATTTAGATACATTTGGAAAGAAGATACCCTGACCCAGCCATTAGTGTTGCACAAGTAGGTGCACTCTTAGTGCAGGTCTCCACCCCGGATACATGTGGAGGGTTGCGTTATGAAGGACATCCAGTGTAAAACAAGTGCCAAATCAAACATGCAGATCACGAATCAGAATTTCATACCAGCTCAGTCGAGGCCCGGGTTACCAACGACCACCACAGGTATCGTTAGCCAACAGGGTTCCGGTGGAAATTGGGCTACGGTTGGCCGAAGGAGGAGAAGGAGAGGAGGAAGACGTCTAAAGAGGCAGCGGAAAAAGAAGTGGATGACAGTGGAGGTTCGGGTTGGTACTTTAAGTGTTGGTACTATGACTGGTAAAGGGAGAGAGGGAGCTGATATGATGGAGAGGAGAAAGGTAGATATGCTGTGTTTAAGAGACCAAATGGAAAGGGAGTAAGACCAGGAACATTGAAGGTGTTTAAACTGCTCTATCATGGTGTGGATGGAAAGAGAAATTGTGTAGGGGTGATTCTGAAGGAAGAGTACAGTAATAGTGTAGTGGAGGTGAAGAGAGTTTCTGATAGGGTGATGACGGTGAAGCTGGAGGTTGAAGGGGAGATGACAAATATCATCAGTGCTTATGCTCCAATGGTGGGCTGTGAGATGGAGGTAGAAAAATTCTGGAGTGAGTTAGATGAAGTGGTAGATGGTGAACCTAGGAATGAAAGATTTGTGATTGGGGCAGACTTTAAAGGGCATGTAGGTGAAGGAACAGAGGTGATGAGGAGGTGAAGGTCGGTATAGAATTAAGGAGAGGAATGTGGAAGGGTAGATTTTTGCTAAAAGGAGGGAAATGGCAGTGGTGAACACGTATGTAAAGAAGAAGGAGGATCATAAAGTGACATAAAATAGTGGATGGTGAGAAGATGCCTGAGGAATGGAGAAGGAGTGTCCTGGTACTGATCTTTATGAATAAGGAAGATGTGCAGACTTGCAGTGACTACAGGGGAATTAAGTTGATCAGTCACACCATGAAGTTATGGGAAAGAGTAGTGGAAGCCAGGCTGAGAGCAGAGGTGACCATCTGTGAGCAGCAGTATGGTTTCATGGACATGGGGTACATTGGTAAGAGAATGCTGAGGATGGAAAGAGGCAGATGTAGAGGGCATGGGGTATGGAGACAGATGATCCGCTGTGGCAACCCCTAACGGAAGAAGCGGGATGAAGAAAATGAAGGAAATAAGTCACTATGGGTTTTACTGTACATTGTTTTTAATGCAGGTCCATTTCTCCCTCCACCTGCTAGACTCTGGGGGCCACTCAGACTATTGTTATACATGTTTGGCTATTCTTACAGACTGCAATCATATAAATGTACAGCAATTCAGACTATTGTTATTCATACAGACTGCATTCATACTGCATGCATACTGATGGCTGGACATTTCAATAGAGAGGAGGAGATTTAATGATCAGAAGCCATTAATCTCAAGTAGCAAGGAGCAGAACAGCTCTGCTAGTGCTAACGTTAATTTGCCTATTTCTCCATCACCAGCAGCACTCTATTCTCCAACATCTATCTCCCTTACATGCCAGTGTATACACACACACACACACACACACACACACACACACACACACACACACATACATACATACATACATACATACGGCGGGTAAAATAAGTATTGAACATGTCAACATTTTTCTCAGTAAATATATTTCTAAAGGTGCTAGTGACATGAAATCTTTAACAGATGTTGGTAACAACCCATACAATCCACACATACAAAGAAATCAAACCATACATGTCCATAAATGAAGTTGTGTAATGTTGTGAAACAGCACACACACAAGAAAAACTATTGAACACATGAAGACAGGGAGGTGCAAAAAGGAATGAAAAGCCAAGACAGCAGTAGATATCAATCAGTAATTAGAAAGCAATCCTGCCTATTGTCATTGTAAATTAATATCAGCTGCTTCAGTCCCAACTGATGGCCTGTATAAAGGTGTCCCATTACCAAGGTGTCACACAAGAAACATCTCATGATGGGTAAAAGCGAAGAGCTCTCTCAAGACTTTCGCATCCTTACTGTTGCACACATACTGATTGCATTGGTTACAGAAGGATTTCTGAACTTCTGAATGTTCTGAATGGTTTGATATCTTTGTATTCAAGCAGATGTAGTTGTGTTGGCCTATTTTGATAATAGATGCCTTTTAGGCTAAGACCACCTGTTCTCTTTGGGTCCATCAACACTGTGATTCCAGGCTACACTAGTACTCAACACAGTGGAAACATGGTTCTAATTTTCAAAAGTAATACTAATAAATGATCTTAAAGTGCGAGGCAGAAACTAAACAAACTTGCAGTCCGCCACTTAATACTTTACTTTAAAACTAAACTTCCTCTGGGAGATCACTGGGATACGCATGTGAATATTTGATCTGTTAACTGGTTGCATGTGTAAAAGCTGTTGGTATTAAACATTGTTTACTTTATTAACTGAGTAAAAAGCTGAAGAACAGATCAAATAGGACAATTGATTAAAGATTTGGGGAGAAATTTCGTGTTTCCTTGTAAAAGGATTAAAAACAAAACAAAAAAAAAACCAGTAGTTTATTGTGATACACTTAAAATTAGGGTATTAATATATATATATATATATATATATATATATATATATATATATATATATATATATATATATATATATATAAAATTCTATTAAATCTCATGCTATAGGTCTGGTATCTGCCCCTGAGTGTCATAATGCCTGTCATTTTGGATGTTATTATTAACCCTCTGGAATCTGAATTGCCGCCGGCGCCCAAACGTGCTTTTTTTCAGATGCCAGCAAAAAGAGCTTAAACTGCTCGGTCCTATTTGATCAAAAATGTCAAAGTAATACATCATTTAAATCTGTAAAGGGTCTACTTTAATTTGTGTATGCTCACTACATAAACAAAACGTTGTATTTTTTTAAAATGAATAAAATAGTCAGGGTGCGCCATCTGTCGCCTTTGTCTGCGTAAACTTTGTTTAGAAACGCGTCATCAAAAAGCGCTGAAACTCGGCCAATAGCCGACACACGGAAATAAAAAATATATCTTTAGACAGCTTAAAGTGTGTAGTTTTAGAATAAGTCGGTTAGCTAGCAGAGATGTTCCCAAATGCTGAGGTGTAAATGCTATATGTACAATGCATGCTAACAAATATATATTGTTCAAGTGTATTCATCAAAAATACTAAAATATATATTGTTTGATTATTTTTAGGAATGTGGCTGCATCACCCCTGCCTTCACTGGAAACTCACACCAGGCCACGCAGGTGTCGCTCCATTTTGAGTTCGAGCGAGAATCATCCTGAGTAAGTACATATTTTATATTTTCCTAAATTATATTTAGTTTGAATCATTATTGCTTTGTATGACATGCAAACAACTTTATCAATAACAATATTATTTGCTCAGCTGTAAATGGTGATGGTGTAAATGTCTGAGATGCATTATGGTCTATGGCCCATCAACAAACATTTATCTGTCCTATTGCCCATCAACAAATAGGCCTATAGGCTGTACAATGCATGCTAACAAATATATTTTGTTTCAAGTTTATTCATCATCCTAAAATATATTGTTTGATTATATTTAGGAATGTGGCTGCATCACTCTTGCCTTCACTGGAAACTCACACCAGGCCACGCAGGGGTTGCTCCATTTTGAGTACATATTTTGTATTTTCTTAAATTATATTTAGTTTGAATCATTTTTGCATTGTATGACATGCAAACAACTTTACCAATGACACAATTAGTGATGTTCGTGTGTGTGTTTTATAAACAGATGTGATCAAGCACCTGCTCCAAAAAGGGCAAAGGCAGCAAACAGACAGTCCACCATGTCATGGAAGGATCAGACAGATAACGACACAGTTCCACAGACTCTGCGATTCCTGCCTGTACATGAACCTGAACCTCAACTGAGGTCTTCTGACTCTCATTCTCCATGTAGTCTATTTAAAATGTTTTTCCCCTGACAGTGTTGTGTCAACTCTGTGCCACAACCCAAATGCTCAAGCTGCCAAGTCAATAGCCAAGGGACGCAAATACAATTGGAGAGATGTAACCGTGAGTGAGATGTATCGCTACATTGGGCTCTTATTTTACATGGTAATGGTAAAGTTGCCCTCCATCATAGACTACTGGAGACAGAGCAGAATTTTCACAGTTCCCTTTCCAGCAACAGTTATGTCAGGGGACAGATACAGGAACATTTCGTGGAATGTACACATGAGTCACCCAGATGCAGACAAAGAAAACGACAGAAAGAGTGGCACATCTGAACATGACCGTCTGTTCAGAGTGAAACTGATTATGGACACAATCCGTAAGACATGCAAAGCAATTTATCATCCTAGAAGACATTTAGCCGTGGGTGAGAGGATGGTAGCATGCAAAGCTAACACTTGGAGGACACAGTACGTAAAAGCCAAGCCGACTAAGTGGGTGTTCAAGTTGTTTGTTTTTGCCGATTCCTCAAATGGATACACTATTATTATTTAATGCATAGTATTGTAGCCCTACAGGCTGGGATTTGCAGAACCCTACTGTAGTGTATTGTGTTAGTTTTTGTTGCACTCTTTATTTTTTATACAAACTGTACTGTATTGTTTTATTGTTACACAATTCCCTTTTTAATGCTGTCCTTGCTAATGTGTATTTTTAATAAACACAAAGGAAACACATTCCTTGTTGTAGTACTGTACTTCTCACTGTGATCCTGGCTCAGTGATCCACAGCTCATTATGTAATCGACAGCTCATTATGCGACCCATTGTCTACGAAGCTGTCAGTCACAGCATGTCGACGCCTCTTCGCATATGGCCTTTCAAAGTAGAAAGTGTTTTTTAAATTTTAAATCAAAGTATTGTTTAATGTGAATGAGCAGGCAGGATGATTTTCACATGATTTAAAAAAAAAAAAACCTACATTAGAAGCTCTGTTCTCAAAAAGTCTTGGGGAAACATGTTTACTATCGGTTTTGTGGCCTTATTTCAGTGAGTTTTTTTTTTGCTTTTTCAAAAACCACGCATAAACCTTATTTTGTCAAAAATACAAACAAACACATATAAGTTGTTTTACATATTATGGTAGCCCAGTTTGTGCTGAATACAGTGTAATAAGCCTTTTGTCAATAATATATTTTAAAAGCAACTAAAAAGAACCAAATGTAAGAGCATGTCAAAATCTCTCAAGGGGTCAAAAACACCCTCAGACTCCAGAGGGTTAAGGTGGGTAGACGATACATCAGGTTTCCCTTCACTGTGGCACACTGACCTGCTTCAGCACATGATTCCTTTATCCTGACACATAGCAGTGTAGGGAACAGACTACAGACAGCTGCAGGACGTGATGACTGGCTTCTTGGTGACTTTAACAACATGTAGAAATTGTAAACATTGTCCTGATGTAGTCTATAATATGACAGGTGACAGAGGCTTCACCCCTCAGATGCTCCTCACCTCCTGAAATGCAGATGTGGAGCTCTGGATGTCTCAGATGGAAGACTTCTATACCACCCGGAAAATGTGTACAAGATGATCAGGGTGTGTGGTGTTTTGCACAATGTGGCACTGAGGACCAGTTTCCCTCTCCCTCCTGACCTCCCTCCCCCTCAGCATTATGACCCCAAACCACAGCCCCCTGCCCCACAAGAGGGATATCTACAAGGTGGAAGAATCCATGAGGAGGTCATACGGCGTTTGAAAAATCATGGTTTAACTTCATCTTTTAATAATTGTGCAATTTTACTTTTGTCACATTTTCCCAAAAGTTTATCATGTGGATTTTAATTATTTAGTTTAAAAGCATCCTCCAGTTGAGAAACACTGATTTAGAATCAGGATTTAAATGATGTCGAACACTTCAATAAACACGTGATTTAATATTTTAGATTTTTATTGATTTTATTAATTATTATTGGACATGGAGAGGTTTAGCTTTCAGTTCCTGTCCTTGATGTCCAGACTCACTTGCCTTTTTTTTCTCTCTTTTTTCTTTTTTTAACTGGAATGGTTGATAGTCGTCTGATCCAGTGCGGCAGGGGAACAGATATAGAACTGTGAGACTTCAGTGCAGACCACACCGTATCGTGAATCCTCAAATCACCACCGTGAAGACTCGATGAGAATACCTTAGAGTCTTTTCTGATTGTGTGAAATATGTGACAAAGGATAGGACGACAATTCCAATCACGATGTTTCGCTGGTTCAGTTGTCCATAGAACATAGCCACAGAAGGTGATGGTGTAGTACGTTACAAAGGTGCTTTGCATGACGAATTCCGTAAAGAGAAAACTGTGAGTGCTCGGAGCAACCAGCGAGCTGGCAGTAACTCCAAACGATTGGACAAGGGTAATAGCCCTACGCACATGATAGATACGGGTGATCAGCTGAAGTCCTGCAGGAAGATCATAGACAGAGTTCTGGATGGAATCTAGCCACATTCCCTCTGGGGAGAACATGTCAGCATGGTGCAGAATGTCCATCACCGGTCTGAACCGGTCCACATCAGTTTCCCAAACAAATTCGTCCTTTACTGGAGGAAACCTGTACCATTTACGGGGTCCATTACGGCACCATTCACCTAAAGGACAGGTGGGCTGCTGCAGGCACCACAGGCAGTGCTTTGGAAAAATGGACACAAGATAAAAACAAGCATTGCAGGGACCTCTAAAGGTGTCAAAGTCGAAGCGATACCCCTCAGCACATGCTTTGATGTACGCACACGTGCGTTGATGCAGACGCATACCTTGCAATAGCCTCCTTTGTTCACCAGCTGCCATGTTCCTGCACACAGCATAAAATACACACAACAACAACATGATTTATATACGATATAATCAAAGAATCAGAATTAAAGCGTAGAAAGAGTTTAGTGCTTTTAGTTATAAGGAAACGTTTGTTACAGTCATTTTTTCTTATTGACTAGGGCCATAATCCCTCCATCCAAATCCACATAGATGTTTTGATCCATATCTGTGGAGATGTTTTCTGTAGAAGACTCTTCACCTGTAATTTTATACACTGGGAGCTGTACGTATTTTCTAAACAATGACAAGGAATTCCACAACAGATAAAACATGCCACGGCTGCAAGGATTATTAAAATTGTAGTCCCAGTCTGACCCTATTCTACTCTATTTATTAGTATATTATGTTAATTACACTTGGAGTAAACAGGTTACATGAGTTTGCTTAAAATATGGGATAAATAGGTTAAATTAAGCTACTTCATTGTATCTAATAGATTCTATACTAATTATTAGGTACATTTGTTAGATTAATATAAAAAGCTAAACTATAAAAGCTAATCTTAGCTAGCCGGCTAGTTACCCATGCTAATGTAGCTAAATAATGACTTTGTACTTTTCGAGTCTTCTACTAAATAATCTACAATATTCTGCCATAATTATTTAGACGACTTACCAGGTACCTGTATGAAGAAATGTTCAATAG
>NC_060887.1:3062103-3089458 GCF_014805685.1 Silurus meridionalis | reverse complement strand
AAACACAACGCAAAACTGCATTTAGAAACAGTTGAGTTCCCCTCTCTTCCTCACAGTGGTTTGACCCACTGCCTGCTTTCCCAGTTCATCTCACCTTCTCTACACACGAGTCAGGTGTGTGTCTGCGCCTCAATTAATGTTCAACTCCATTAACTAAAGGATTTTATTCACCTTAAATAAAGCGATTCTCTTTAATGTAGTTGATGCAGACTCATTCATAAATTAGTTGTGGCAAAAATGCTGATTTCGGATGTAATTTTCCATGAATCTGCTCTATTAGAGATTAAAATATCACTTATCTAGTGAACGTTAGCTTGTTTACAATAGCTTGTAGCATAGTGCACTGACACTAACACACCAAAGCCGTTTCACATGCAGTGTTTTATTTGGGACGACTTGGTATAATGTTAACATTAACACACAATTAGCATATTGTTTATCTGTGCATTTACTAAATGATCACTGTGCTACAGCCGAACTGACCCACTGTATTTTTATAATCAGTTTCTATTCTGTTCTTAAATGTTTTAATTTGTAAATAAAATGTTAAACCCTTTTTTTAATTCCTTGTTTTTATTGTTGTGATTATTTTTTTATGATAGTTTTACTTTATTTATGTAAAGAGCTTTGAATTACCATTGTAACTGATGCAGTCTCCATGCTACAATAATAATGATAGAAACAAAGTTTTTCACTGTGGGGACACTGTGTCTTTATACTGTAAGTACAATTTGACTGTATTATTTGTGTCCCCCTTCATAAATTGCTCATGAGAAATTTTATATTCATTGTCCCCCCTACTGTTAAATGAAATTTACGCCCATGGCCGTACCCCTACATGCACTGTGTTTTCTTCATGTAAACAATGAGTCACGCCTCAAAAGGTTAAAAATCACTGCCTTATGGGTAATAACACACACACACACACACACACACACACACTCTTGTGACCTACACCGACTATTCAGTTGATTAAATCAGAACACTGATACACACATGAGCACACAGTATTAAACTGTGCTTTTCAGTGGACTACAGTGGACAAAATAAACAAAGCACTAAAGCTGCAAGAAAATACCTCAACTTCAGTTTCTGTCAAATTCCTTTTCTTTAAGGACATCAAACATCACTGACTTTACTAAAGTGGATTTCAAGAAAAGAAATACCATCATTGAATGCTCTCTGTGATGAAGAGACATTAGACATGATTGAAATTCAAAATCTTTATTTATTTAATAGTGTTTATTGTGTCTCGCTGTAGTAAAAGTGTTCAGACTCTCTGTTTCTCTTGTCGTCTTCTTTTTTTTCTATTTCTCCTTTTCTTTTGAATGTTTTCTTGTCTCAGCTGAGCAACAATTTCCTCCCATCTCTCTCGGACTCTCATATAATGATCTGTTTTATTCTCTGAAGTCTTCTTTTCTTCCTCACAGAGATTCTGGGTATCCTGGAGCCCCCTGTTGGTCTGAAGCTGTAAGTTGTTCCTCTCCTCTATCTCAATCACAGTGTTAATGATCAGTGTAATTACTGTAAACATATAAATGCTGTGGTGACCCCCGTGTGTAATGCTGCATGATGGCACTGCTGGATTTGTATGTTTTGATGGGTGAATACAGGTGCGGTTGTTGAAATACTTGATTATGTGGGTTTTGGAAGAATTAAAGTTTTACACTACTAGACTACTAGAGCACACTGAGGCAAAATGTCTGAAGCGCAGGACAGAGGAGAATCGCTGAGTGCTACAGAAATTATTGCATTATTAAAGAAAGGAACATACAAGTAAAAACCTTGGCCTGATTTTTATATATTATTTTAGTTGATGTTCCAGGTTCTGAAAAGTTTTTTATTCATGTCCATTTTCATTATTTACACAAAAAGTAAACATTTAAATAAAACAAAACATCTGTTTATTTTCCGTTTTTTTTTTTTTTATTATGATATTAAAAGCAAGTGAAACAAAAAAAGCAGAGTAGCGGGAAAAAGCAGTTGAGCTTTTGTGAGAAGCTGGAGAAAATAACATATTTTGAGGGAGTGGGACTGAAAAATATGTCCTGTGCAGGTCTCTAGGTTCAACTACATCTTTTAATAGTTGTGTAATTTCTTGCATCACTTCTCTCATCTGCTGAAGCTCATCTGAAATGATGTTAATGGTGTTTATTGTGTCTCGCTGTAGCTGCAGGGGGCGTCAGTGAGCACTCGAGCATTTTTAGATGTATCATGCGTACAATAAAAGTTTCAAATCTGTAGATATAAAAATGATCAAAAGATGAGACGATCTACAAGCTACAGAAAATCACTCTGCTTCATACTATTGACTATAAGTCTCATCAAATTATCAATCTCATGATCTGCTCTCTTCTTCTCTTCTATACAGAGATTCAGGGAATCCTGGAGCTTTTTGGTAGATTGGAGGTGTAAGGTGTTCATCTCCTCCATGTCTCTTTTGGCCTTCTCTCTTTCGTCCTCCCATTTCTCTGTCTCATTTAACAAAGTGGCCTCCAACTGAGCAACATGTTCCTCCAGCCTCTCTCTGTCTCTCATCAAACGATCTTTCTCTTGCTCTGCACTATTCTTCTCTTCCTCACAATGATTCAGAGTATCCTGGAGCGCTCTGATGGTTTGGAGCTGTAAGATGTTCTTTTCCTCCATGTCTAGTTTGGCCTTCACTCTTTCATCCTCCCATTTTTTTTTCTCAATTTCCAAAGTGGCCTCCAGCTGAGCAACACGTTCCTCCAGTCGTTCTCTGTCTCTCATCAAATGATCTCTCTCATGCTCTGCACTATTCTTCACTTTTTCAAAGTGATGCTGGAAAGGTTCGAGCTTCATGGTGTTCTGTTCCAAAGTGGCCTCAAGCTGAGCAACATGTTCCTCTAGTTGTTTTTGTTTTCTCACCCAGCTCTGGAGGTGTGTGGAGTTTCTCTCTTTTATGTCCGGTTCCCGGTGCCTTTGCTCAGAAGCCAAAGTAGCCTCCAGCTCTTGCACCATCTGTACCAGAATGTTGTTCTGTTCTTTCTCTATTTCGCTTTTCTTCATCATCAGATTGATAAATGTATCAAACGCTGTTACTACTTTCTCCATGTGTTCCAGCTTCTCCTTCTTTTCAGCAATCTGCTTAGATTTCGTCTCTGAGAAATGAGAAACAAAGACACGTTCTGACTTATAAAGACGTGTCCTACTGTGATGTCACACAAACACGCCCTGAGCTTCTCCTGTGACGTCACCCCGCCCTCTCTCTCTCTCTCTCTCTCTCTCTCTCTCTCAGATTACATATTTATCCGCACAAATAGAGCATTTCTCACACAGATAATGTGGTGATAAAAAGGAATATGATGTTCTTTATGTGTAAGTTTGTCTCTGATGAACAAGCCGGTGGCGAATGTGGCGAGAAAAAACTCCCCGAGAGGCATAAGGAAGAAACCAGACTCAAGAGGGAACCCGTCCTCATCTGGGTTTCACTGAATGTCCATTTATTACAGCTAAATGATGTTGAGGTGAAGTGATGATCAGATACAAACTGTAGTCCTGAGTCAGTGTAGCAGACTGTTAACATAAACTACAGTCCAAATCCCAACCCTCAAAACTCCTGTTCTTACTCTGTTTTGTTTCTGCGTGGACTATTTCAGCCTGGTGGTCGTAAGTTTTTGGACACTTTTTTTTTGTATTTTTTCTCACACACACACACACACACACACACACACACACACACACACACACACACACACACACACACACACACACACACACACACACACACACACACAGTGTATATAAATATATAGGTGTTCCTAATAAAGTGTTTGTAATACATGAACACAATTAGTATCATTGTACACACAGTAACATGGTCATTGTTTAAACATATGCACAGTCGTTAAAGACTCCTAATATAAATAATACAAAATTACAGTAACATATAAATATTGAAAAATGAATTCTTTATGTACTGTAGATGTTTTGTTTGAAGTGTTGTGATCATGAAGATGAAATCCTGCAGGTTATTTGGGTTTGTACTGAGTGATAGTTGTTTCATAAACACCTTCTTATAAAATCCAACTCAAATGTTAAATAAAAATTCACTCTAAATATGTAATCAGCGACGTCTCACCATCACATTCCACTACGGGAGCGCAGGAGGAGGAGATGCCCGACTGCATGGAATACAGGAGAACATCAAATCCCCTACCATTAGATAACTGCAGAACACAGTGTAAATAACTACATATTTTCCTTCAATAAGTCTGGAAATGCAGCCATTACGCTCTCACACAGTCGTTACTCTCTTTATGTCCTCATTTTCAGTCCTAACTATAATGATGTTCATGACAAAACTGGCATGAAGAAACGTGTTCACGCGTCACATTTTCATCTTTAAATTGTATCTCGGGTGGTGATGCCACTAATTCATGCTGATTTTGCCATGGTGTTAATGATCAGTGTAATTACTGTAAACATATAAATGCTGTGGTGACCCCCGTGTGTAATGCTGCATGATGGCACTGCTGGAGGATTACGCCAATGAATGATTAAGGAGAAAAAGAGTCTCCAGGGATCATGATAATTTCTTGGCCTGGATGATGACTGGATAATAAGCTGATTTAGATTCCTACAGCTGTGCTCCTGGATCTAGATTAGATTAGATTAGATTCAACTTTATTGTCATTACACATGTACAAGTACAATGAAACGAAATGCAGTTTGGGTCTAACCAGAGTGCAATAACAGCAAGTGCAGGATATATAGATTTAACATGAATTTACAGTTAAATAAAATAAAGACTATAAACAGTAATTAAAAGATGAATATGTACTATAAATGTTGTATACAGATGAATATATGTTATATATGTAAAACACAATATACAGAGTAGTGTATATATATATATATATATATATATATATATATATATATATATATATATATATATATATATATATATATATATGTACTATAAATATAATATAATTACAGATGAGTATATATGTACTATGAACAATAATATACAGATGTATATATATAAATGTATTATGAACATGCTATACAGATGCCTATTACTATACACAGAGATTTACAGAAGGATGTAAGCAGTGGACATAATAATATTGCTATAGCTATAAACAGAGAACAGGTATATGTACAGTGGTGATAAGTTTATGGTGAGCAGCAATAAAAAAAGAGCAGTGTGCAAATGAGCAAGTTTTGTGTAAACAGTCCGTGCAACAACAAAGTGTGAGGTGAGAAATGATCAGTGTCTTGGTGAGCATAAGTTTTGTTCAGAGAGTCCATTAGCAAAGAGTGTGCGGTGTGGGGGGAATGTAGTAGTGTATCAGTGAGTGTCAGAGTTCACTAAAGAGACAGCTCTAGGAAAAAAGCTGTTCTTTAGTCTGCTGGTCCTGGTCCGGAGGCACCTGAAACGCCTGCCGGAGGGCAGAAGAGTGAACAGTCTGTGGGCGGGATGAGAGGAGTCCTTAAGAATGCTGCGAGCTCGACGCAGACAGCGTTTCTTTTGGATGTCCTCCATGGCTGGGAGTGGAGTCCCTGTGATGCGCTGGGCAGTTTTCACCACCCGCTGCAGTGCCTTACGCTCTGCAGCAGAGCAGCTCCCATACCAGACTGTGACACAGCTGGTCAGGATGCTCTCTACTGCGCAGCGGTAGAAGTTCACCAGGATGTGAACAACTATGTGCTGAATTGGGTCCAGTACTACAGAGGGAAACACACCAGAACCATGCCATCCCCGTCCAAATACAGGTCCTCACCACTCTGGGGTTAATGACAACAGGTTGTTTCTAGTGGGAAATGGCAGACAGGGAAGTACTTTATATAAATATTATATATAATCAACTTTTTCACAAAGATCTTCTTTAAATATAATATAATTCTATTAAATCTCATGCTATAGGTCTGGTATCTGCCCCTGAGTGTCATAATGCCTGTCATTTTGGATGTTATTATTAAGGTGGGTAGTCGATACATCAGGTTTCCCTTCACTGTGGCACACTGACCTGCTTCAGCACATGATTCCTTTATCCTGACACATAGCAGTGTAGGGAACAGACTACAGGCAGCTGCAGGACGTGATGACTGGCTTCTTGGTGACTTTAACAACATGTAGAAATTGTAAACATTGTCCTGATGTAGTCTATAATATGACATGTGACAGAGGCTTCACCCCTCAGACGCTCCTCACCTCCTTAAATGCAGATGTGGAGCTCTGGATGTCTCAGATGGAAGACTTCTATACCACCCGGAAAAAGTGTGTAAGATTATAAGGGTGTGTGGTGTTTTGCACAATGTGGCACTGAGGACCAGTTTCCCTCTCCCTCCTGACCTCCCCCCCCTCAGCATTATGACCCCGAGCCACAGCCCCCTGCCCCACAAGAGGGATATAAACTAAGTGGAAGAATCCATGAGGAGGTCATACGGTGTTTGTAAGGAAGACAAAAATAATGGTTGTTAATAGTGTTTATTGTGTCTCACTGTAGTAAAAGATTAAAATCAGTATTTTTGACAAGACAGAAATAAAAAATGATCAAAAGACGAGACGATCTACAAGATACAATAGCTTTACACTCAGCTTTATACTATTGACTATAAGTGTAAAACTATCATAAATAGCCATAAGAGAAACAGAAAGAGGAAAAAGGCATGTTCAGACTCTCTGTTTCTCTTGTCGTCTTCTTTTTTTTCTATTTCTTGTTTTCTTTTGAATGTTTTCTTGTCTCAGCTGAGCAACAATTTCCTCCCATCGCTCTCGGACTCTCATATAATGATCTGTTTTATTCTCTGAAGTCTTCTTTTCTTCGGCACAGAGCACAGTGGCATCCAACTAGCAACACGTTCCTCCAGTCGCTCTTTCTCTCTGATCAAATGATCTCTCTCCTGCTCTGCACTATTTTTTACTTTCTCACAGTGATTCTGAGTATCCTGGAGCTCCATGGTGGTCTGTTCCAAAGTGACCTCAAGCTGAGCAACATGTTGCCCCATATTCTTTTGTTCTCTCGTCCAGCTCTCTCTCTCACATTCTACAGTTTTCTTTAGTTCCTTAAGGATTTTCAGGAAAGACTGGAGCTCCATGGTGGTCTGTTCCAAAGTGACCTCGAGCTGAGCAACACGTTTCTCCACTTTCGTTTGTTCTCTCGTCCAGCTCTCTCGCTCACATTTTACAGTTTTCTCCAGTTCCTCATGGATTTTCAGGGAAGACTGGAGCTTCTTGGTCGTCCGTTCCAAAGTGAGCTCAAGCTGAGCAACATGTTCCTCCAGTTGTTTTTGTTCTCTCTTCCAGCTCTCTCTCTCACATTTTACAGTTTTCTCCAGTTCCTCATTGATTTCCAGGGAAGACTGGAGCTTCTTGGCGGTCTGTTCAAAAATGAACTCAAGCTGATCAACACGTTCCTCCAGTTGTTTTTGTTCTCTCGCCCAGCTCTGGCTTCTCTCAGTTATATCCTGTTCCCGCTGCTTTCGCTCAGAAGCCAAAGTAGCCTCCAACTTTTGCACCATCTGTAGCAGAATGGTTTTTTCTTCTCTCTCTTCTGTTATCTTCTCTATCCTTGGATTAGAAAATGCATCCAAGTCTTTTACTACTTTCACTATGTGTTCTAGCTTCTCCTTCATTTCAGCAATCTGCTTAGTTTTCTTCGTTCTTCTGGTTTGAAAAATTTCTCTAAACCTTCTGAAGAGCCCCATGTTTACGTGTCTTTACTCACACGCACAAACCTCGGAAATGAGAGAAACAGAGACGCATTCTGACTTACATAGAAGTTGCCCTACTGTGACGTCACACCGAGATGCTCCGCCCTCTGGTCTCTCTCTCTCTCTCTCTCTCTCTCTCTCTGCTCTCGGACCGGGGCTAGCTTAGCATGGTAACTAGATGTCTCTGTTACATAATACATAGAGGAATCAACTGTCATTGATTCAGATTCTGTTGATAATTGTATTTGATTGATGAGTGTTTAAATTACTGTCTTTATTGATTGTACAGATAAAAATAATACATCATTTAAATCTGTAAAATGTCTATGATTATATAAAAAAAAGCTTCTTGACTTTACTTGACTTGAAGAGGTGCACTTTCTCCGGTATCACCTCATTATCTGTCCATGTGGAAACATAGCAAAGGCTCTTAATGATGTCCACACGTCTCTGCACTGTTATAGCCTTTATATTTAATTACTGTTCATATGCTTACATAAGTCTCTAAGTCTCTGGAACGCACTGTTTTTAACCAACTGTCTGTCTATCTCTCACAGAACAACCTCCACGATCCGAACCAGTCTGGGTTCAAAGCGGCACATTCCACAGAGACGGCCCTATTGGCTGTTTCTGAGAAACTACATGCTGCTCGGTCAGCCAAGCTATCATCTGTACTTATCTTTCTGGACCTTTCAGCAGCATTTGACACAGTCAACCACAAGACACTTTTGTCAACCCTCAAGAGCCTTGATATCTGCGGAACAGCATGGGAATGGTTTGCTTCCTACCTGGAAGGTCGCTCATACCAGGTAACATGGAGGGGATCCACATCTGCCCCATGCAGACTCACCACTGGTGTCCCACAAGGCTCGGTACTTGGTCCCCTCCTTTTCTCCCTCTATACCCACTCCATTGGTGAAGTCATATCCTCACATGGGTTTTCTTATCACTGCTATGCAGATGACACTCAACTCATCTTTTCTTTCCTCCATCAGATACCACAGCTTCCGCTCGGATCTCAGCATGCTTGTCAGACATATCTTTATGGATGAGGGCTCACCAACTTAAACTCAACCCCATAAAACAGAATTGCTGGTCATCCCAGGTGATTCATCTCCAGGTCAAGATCTACAAATAACACTTCATGACTCTCTGCTCTCCCCTTCAGCCACTGCTCGTAACCTTGGGGTAACTATGGACAATGAACTGTCTTTTTTCCCACATGTCGCTAATGTTGCTCGTTCTTGTCGATTTCTTCTCTATAACATCCGAAGGATTCGACCATTTCTGTCCATACAGGCTGCCCAGTTGCTTGTTCAGTCTCTTGTCATTTCAAGACTGGACTACTGCAACTCTCTGCTGGCAGGTCTTCCCCTGAACGCTATTCGTCCACTGCAAATGATCCAAAACGCAGCTGCACCACACCACCCCACTGCTGCGCTCCCTTCACTGGCTTCCAGTAGCTGCACGTATCAGATTCAAAACACTGATGCTTGCCTACAAGGCCAAAATGGACCAGCACCATCTTACCTCAGTGACCTCATCACATCTCGCACTGCACCACGCTGTCTGAGATCCTCCAGCACTGCTCGACTGGTACCACCTTCTCTCAGAATGAGAGGTAAGTACAATTCAAGGCTCTTCTCTGTTCTGGCACCGAGGTGGTGGAATGAACTTCCCCTAGATGTCCGTACAGCAGAGTCCCTGATTATCTTTAAGCGACGACTGAAGACCTACCTCTTCCTGAAATACCTAAATTAGCACTTTCCAAGTTTGTAGAATTCGAGTTATATTTATATTGAGTTTGTATTCTTGCGTACCAGTGTAGATTTATTCACTACTAGAGATTTAAAGCACGTTTGTACGTCGCTCTGGATAAGGGCGTCTGCTAAATGCCGCAAATGTAAATGTAAATAAATATCACATGCTGTACATATGATACATATTTATCTTCATTATTGCTCTTTCTATCTATCTATCTATCTATCTATCTATCTATCTATCTATCTATCTATCTATCTATCTATCTATCTATCTATCTATCTATCTATCTATCTATCTAATATGATGTGAGGTCCAGTTAACAGCTAAAACAGGTAGAAGTAATAACTACTTTTTACTGAAGTACATGTCAGAGCCAAGACTTCTTTACTTTCACTTGAGTAAAAAAATATAATCAGTACTTCAACTTTTACCTGAGTATTTTAAAACATGAGTATCTGTACTTCTACTTAAGTAAATGATGTGTGTACTTTTGCCACGTCTGGTCATTTCGCATGCGCAGTCTGTTTCCGTAGCATTTTGCACAGGGTTTCCCCTCATCAACTGCATTTTAGAAGGGGCTGGATGTTCTCTGGTTCAGGCAAACTTTCTTGTAGTTTTATTATGGAAAATTACCTAAATATATTACACAAATGCTTAACGTACAGTGGAACCTCGGGTTACGAACGCCCCGGCATACGTATAATTCAGGTTACGAATCGCAGTTCATCAAAATTTTTGCCCCTGGTTACGAACAATATATCGGGATACGAATGTCGCTCACCAAAAAATCGCAGGCAAGTTGGTTGTTTTTGCTCTATCCACGCAGCTCGTCACATCAGTTAGCGTCCTGTGTCCCTAGCGAGAGCATCGTGTTACTTATCCGCTTGAACTTTTCCCGGCAGCAGCGTAACAACTCATTAGTTCATGCTCGTGGAATGATGAGATGGACAACATTAGCCGATGCATAACCACTTTACTTGTTTTTATGAAGATAGATTAGCAGGGTTACAGTCTTTTCCGAAGTACAATACCCATAATGAATTTCACTCTGGACTTCAATACCAACTGATAGTAGCCTTAAAGAACCAGCTCTCATTTTCCCTCTAATGCAACAATTGTCTCAGCGTTCGTGTTAATAACACTGTCTTTAATATTCTATAATATAATATATAATAATATATAAATAATATAATATAATAAGATTCTCCTTCCAAACAATAACTCTCCCTCCTCCCCTTCTCTGACGTCGTCTCCTGCAGCGAGTCTTCTCAAAGGGAAAGTACCCGGTAAAGATCTTTTCCTCTTTTGTATGTTTTTATGTGGTATAATTTTAATATAACATGTTAAAAGTAAATAATATTAGTGAATATTGGCTTTATTTTTATTTAAGTAATATTTTTGGTTGTCCAGAACGAATTACCGAAGTTTCTGTTCATTATTATGGGGAAATTTGTATCGGGATACGAACTTTTCAGGTTACGAATAAAGTACCGGAACGAATTAAATTCGTAACCCGAGGTTCCACTGTATTTTGCAATGAGCTCAGACAGCTAACGTGCTTCATTTGAAGGTCATGTTCAGTTCACTTTGTAAAATTTTAATTAAATGTTTCAAAATACACGACAAATTATTGTGTAAGTTATAGTTATTACAATAAACTGTATTTAAATGGGTTGTGTGTTGTGGAAGGAGTTTATAGAATCTTTAGTATTTAAGTCAAAGAAGAATACGAAAGCATATGATACACAGTCATACGCCTAATGCTAATTACAAATGCTAAATTGAGAATGAATCTTTCTTTTTGGATAAATCTTTGCTTGATTTGCGTTTGAGGACGGCTTAAAGACCAGACAGAATCCTCTGCCAGCTGGTCAGTTACATTTCACCGTCCGTGTTTTGCTTTCTGTGAATCAGTTTTGGCTAACGTTAATGCTAAACACGTGATAATTGAGTTATAGTTATAGCGTATTTTTAGCCTTGTTAAGCCTGTGGTTATTTCTGATCTTAGACGTATAACATAACGTGCTTCACATAACATCCGGTCTAAAACACAGAAAATATATCATCATGTTGAATTATCAGTAAATGTCTAGTATTTCAGGAGCTTAGTGTTTTTTTTTTTTTTTTTTAGCATAGCTCTTCATAGCACCATTTAATTATTTAAATGTAATTTGGCATTATTGTTTTGCTTTGTGATTCATTAAATATTCTTATTTTTTGTATGTAATACTAATAATTAATGTCAATTTAGTTGGAATGTAACTCATGTCAGACTGTGTTTGTTTTTCTTTTCATAGGTATGAAAGCAGTGTAAGCTTTGCAGATTTGCCCACAGAAGCACAGAGGTCTTCTTGAAACACTACAGGTTTCGGCACTATCGAGGGCGATCCCCAACAGGGATGGAAATACAGTTTGTAAATACATGAATTATATTTTCATCTTTGTTGCCACACTTTTGGAAGTGTCTTTTTTCTGTTCTAAAGAAGGATGTGTCCCAATACTTTTGTCCATATAGTGTAAGTACAAGTCATTGGTGTTTGGTGATGTTTTTGGCTCAGGGTCTGCATTTAAAGTCCCACCAGAGATGTTCATCTGGGATTAAACCTTTGCTTTCTGCAGACCAGTCAAGTTCTTCCACACTGACTGAATCATGATTTCTTTTTTTTACCTTTCCATACACAGCAGCATTGCTATTTTAGAATAGAAAAGGGTCCTGTTCAAACAATTTCATCAAATATAATTATATGCTTAAACATTAGGATTTGTATTAATGGAAATCACTAAAGTAGTGAAACCTGTTCATTAGAAGGGGGTGTCCCCATACTTTTGGCTACATGGTGTATATCCAAGCAAACACAATGGAAAATTGCAGCATGTGTGATTTTTGGGTGACCTATCTCAAACAATATAAAAATCTCTTTGTGGTCCAGCAGAATGTAATAAATTCTGGGTTATAATTCTGTCTTTATGCTGCTTTTTACTGCAGGACACAGACCCAGAAGACACTCACACAAAAGGGATGAAGAAGGGGGTCTTAACTGTCGTTGAAGATGATGTTGCCACCATCCATTCAAACTCAAATGTAAGGTGCCTTTCTGTAGTTTTAGAGTAGCAAGTTGTGTTGGATAATGTGCAAGACGTCCCTACAACTGTTGCTTTCCAATTTGACTTGATTTATGCCATCAAAATCCTTCGCTCTCCTAAAGAACTAAAATACACGTTTGAAAGTATTCAGAAAGTGTTTATTGGCCTTGACCCCCAGTGCGCTGCAAGAGTCCGTTTTTAACTTTAAACGAACTCATGATTTCCCAAAGGAACTTAAATTCCATTTTGAAGTGATGCAGCAGCTGTTTATTGGAGTTGGATCAGACTCTTGCACCGCAAAAGTTCACTCTTTAAAGACTAAGTTGCTGCGATAAGACAGAAAACAAAGAAAAGCTTTTTTCCATTTTGCTACTGTATAATGGTTGTACTGGTTTAAAGTTTAAGAGCAGTGTTGTTTTTAGATCTCATTGTTTTAAGTGGGAAATTGGGATTCTTAAAATCTTTTTAAACTGACTGTTTTCTTGTTCACTTGTACTGCTTCCTCTTTCCTTGTTTTTACTATGATTGGGAATTGAAGACAGGTTTTGAACAGTTTAATGTAAAGTTTAACACGGCTTATTGTGAATTATTCATGTACTCTTGTTCTTGTAATGAATATATCTGATGACAAGGAGAGTTATTTGTAGTATTTTGGCTCGAGGATGTGGGTCTGTGCATACAGAAGTTTGCGCCTTTTTGTGTGAGCTGTGTATATGTGAAGGATTTTCTTGTCTAGTGTTTTATATCTTTGTAAGAGAATTCTTCATGTCTGTGTTTTTGGATGCAGTGTATCTGTTTAAAAAAAAATGCTGAGAGTTTCAACACATGAATAAAAGTTGAGTGAACTTAACACCTAATGTGCTAAACTTAACTGAGTCAATGCAACAAGATGACTGGACTAAATCAAGTTGTGTCAACAAATCATTTTTTACAGTGTAGGACCACATGCAGCTAAAAGCAACCTTTCTGATGACGTAGCATCTCTGGATGGTGTTTCTGTTTCAGCGTGTACAGCAGTTAAAGATCTTGGTGTGATTATTGACTGTAGATTTTCCTTTAAGACTCACGTGAATAATCACCAGGATCGCCCTCTTTCACCTTAGAAATATTGCTAAAATTAGAAATATGATGTCGTTACAGGATGCAGAAAAACTAGTTGATGCTTTTGTTACATCTAGATTAGACTACTGTAACGCTTTACTGTCTGGGTGTGTGAGTAAGTGCAGAAATAAGCTTCAGTTAGTTCAGAATGCAGCAGCAAGAGTCCTCACTAGATCTAGGAAATATGACCACATCACTCCTGTTTTAATCATCTACACTGCTCCCAATCAAATCTCACATTGATTATAAAATATTACTACTGACGTATAAAGCACTTAACGCTCTCACACCACAGTATCTGAGTGAACTTCTGTACCAGTCTGATCCTCCACGCCTACTTAGATCAAAAGGTGCAGGATATCTGTTGGTCTACATCATAAGGTTTAGAGTGATTTTGCCTTTACTTTTCTAAAAACTGTACAGTAAAATAACTTACATTTTAAATAAGAATATAATAAACAGGGAGACTCTAAATACAAATTATTTGAAAGATTGAGCAAACCTAAAAAAGATTTTTGAATGTTTGAATATGGTGAATAAAATGCACTGATTTTTCTGTATTTTGACCGCTCCCCAACTGACCTCAAATCAGGCTCTAAACTGTAGCAGTTCCTCCTCCACCCACACGGGGGAGACTCCTCCATGGAAGTTACGCTGAGTTACAGGAAGTCATGTTTGGTTTCTGTAGGTTCTGTAGGTGGACGATTTTATTGCATCTCATGTAAAAATTGCAGTAGCAGTTCTACAGAATTCACGTCTCAATGAGAGAAAAAGCTCAGCTTTAGTAACTCATCCTGCTGTTTTAATAAAAAGATTTCAATAAAAAGAGAATCTCAGCATCTCCAACTAGAAATACAATGTGGATTCTGTTCAGGTTCATACAGCAGGTGATGGAACTCATCAGTTTGCATGTTAATGAGCTGAATGAAGCATTTATTCATTAGTTATTTATCCAGTTATGATCTGTTAACCTGTTATTTCAACAAAACCAGATTTTCTCCTGCAAACCAAGTTCAAGAAAATGCTACAAGGAATTGACTCCCATGTCGTGTTTGCTGGACTTTAGAATGCAATACTTTATTGCACTGAGGTGCTTTAGTACCTGAATGTCTACATTTAAACATATTTATGATTTTATAATGAATAATTTGTATTATTATTATATGCAGATTTACACATTAATAAAACCCAAAGTGATAAAATGATTAAATTCCTAATAATTGGTTTTGCTTAAACAATAAAACTGGACTGGACTGATCTTGCTGATCAAAGCAAGGAACATTCATAAATCCCCCCAAAACTATAATAATAATAATAATAATAATAATAATAATAATAACTGCAGTTGGTTGTCAGATGTCAGTCTCACACTGCCCTCTAGTGGCTCTGTCAGGACTTTCTTTTTACTTAATTCTGTACAAATATTATTAATGGTGTTTTGTTGTCTAGTTATATGTGATGTTGATCTTTACAAAGCAACATATTTTTCTTAATAATATTAAACTGTCTAAAACTTAAACTGTTGATTAAATCAGCTTATCAAAATTAATGTAATAAATAATGTAGAAATAACGAGTACAGATTTAATAACATTGAAACAATTTATTTTGTCAAAAACTTTTTATAACATTGAGTCTTTATGGTAAGAACCTGCATGAAGTTACTATTAAATGTATTAAAAGTATCATCTACATACAAGAACTCAATCAAACATGTTAGAATCCAATGAAAACTTGATTAAACCTCAAATCAGACTCTGAACTGTACGAATGCTATTTGTTCTGTTATTGAACTAGACACAGTGAATGTTGAGATGTTTGGGAACTGATTATTGTCTGTATATATGCAGGTCAGGGGTTTTTCATGCTGGAACACCGTTTATTACAATGAGACGATGATGTAAGATGACGAGCCAAACCACGGAGACGAAGCTGACTGAGGTGAACCTCAAACTAACCCAGGAACAGAGAAGGAACTTTCTGACCACCTGCTGGTTTTGCACAAACAGAACAAAAGTTTCTTTTCAAGTGATATTTTTAAGGAGACAGGAGTGTTTTATGTTTGTGAACTGTGGAATCGAATCATTTCCTGGTGAATCAATTGAATCAATATCAGGGAATTGACTCAGTGACTTAAACTGAATCTAAGGAGTCAAAATTACCGAATCAAATCTTTTTTAACTGAATTGAACAAACTGAATGGATTGAATTAATAAAATAAATCTATTGATTTAAATTGTTATTTTCTAATGTTTTGGATTCAAAGATTTATTTCTGATGTTTTTAACATAACTGAGGTGGTCAGAAGTTATATTTGAGCAGTAGATGTTATAAGGCTGCATTCAAACTAAACTTTTTGCAGCAATCGATAGTTTTGATCAGTTTAACTTCTGTTCATGTTCAAATGATTTCAATCAAAACCTTTATTTTATTATCATTTACTTTTGTCACATTTTCCCAACATTTCATCATGTGGATTTTAATTCTTAGTTACGAAATGAAGTCCAACACTTTAATAAAAGACACAAAACACACACAATATTAAAATATAAAATTTTTATTAAATATTACAATAAACATTGATGTGTTTTGTACTTTATGATATGTAATTGCATGTGCTCACATGCTGAATCTAAACCTCTCCAGAGCGTTGCAGATTCTCTTCAGTGCTGCCATTTCCTGTTCCTCATGAATTATTGAGGAATCTGGTTTTAAAGCGAGTGATGTCTCGTTTGGTCTTTTGTTTTTTCTTAAATTCACTCTCAAATTTAAAATTTTTTTCCAGCTGAGCAACATGTTTCTCCAGTCGCTCTTGTTCTCTCATCAAATTATTTATCTCGTGCTCTGCCCTCTTTTTCTCTTCCTCACAGTGGTTGAGGGAATCCTGGAGCTTCCAGGTGGTTTGGAGGTGTGAGGTGATCATTTCCTCCAGGTCGTGTTTGGCCTTCTTTTTTTCTTTCCTGTGTTTATTTTGCTCAGAATCGAAAGTAGCCTCTCGCAGAGCAAGACGCGTCTCCAGTTGGTCTCGGTCTCTCATCAAATTAATGTTCTCTTTCTCACAGAGATTCAAGGAGTCCTGAAGCTCTCTGATGGTCTGGAGCTGTGAATTGTTCCTCTCCTCCATGTCTAGTTTGGCCTTCTTTTCTTTCTCTCTTTTCAAAGTGACCTCAAGCTGAGCAACACGTTCCAGCAGTTGTTTTTGTTCTCTCGCCCAGCTCTCTCTCTCACGTTCTACTGTTTTTTCGTGTTCCTCGTAGAGTTTCAGGGAAGACTGGAGCTCAGTGATGTTTTGGAGATGTGTGGAGTTTCTCTCAGTTATATCCTGTTCCTGCTGCTTTCGCTCAGAAGCCAAAGAAGCCTTCAGCTTTTGCACCGTCTGTAGCAGAATGGCTTTCTCTTCTTCCTCTTCTGCTAATGTCTCTATCATCAGATTATTAAATGCATCCAAGTCTTTCACTACTTTCTCCATGTGTTCCAGCTTCTCCTTCATTTCAGCAATCTGCTCAGATTTCTTCGTTCTTCTGGTTTGAAAAAACTCTCTCAACCTTCTGAAGAGCTCCATGTTTATGCCTCTTTACTCACACGCAAAAACCTCGGAAATGAGAGAAACAGAAACGCGTTTCCAATTATAGACGTAGCCTTACTGTGACGTCACAGGGAGATGCCCCGCCCTCCTTCTGTGACGTAACCCGGTCTCTCTTAACCTGACACTATGTGCATGCGCACATTACAGAGATAAAGAGCGGATAAAATATCATGTCTTCACAGCTTTTCTGTTGTTCCTGAGAGAAGAGTGATATTACAGTCATAAATAAGATAAAAACGGCTGTAAACTGTGTATAAAGCGAGTAAATTCCGAGTTGAGAACCGGAAGTTGATCGGAGTGACTCTATGAATGTTGCAGAATCATAAATGACCAGTAGGTGGCAGTGTGGTGTGTATTAGAGCTCACTGTCACAGCAGGTCATTAGAAGTAGTGGAGCTCTAATGACGTCATTAATAGCGAGGACAAGACACACAGCAGTTTGGGATTCTTTTATTGACTTTATTGATGAATTGATTTGGAGTATGATTGTGTTTCTGATCAAAGTAAGTTCATGTGTATGGAGTAAAAACAACCTGTACATTTCTCACTTCCAGACAGTATTATGAGATGTTCATCTGCTGGAAGTTCATGTTTAATGCTGCATGTTTTATAGGATTTATGAGCTGAAATAAATGTCCAAACATCTCAATTTAACACTGAGTGATTTTTGTAGTTTGGTAGACTAAAATTAAATACAATAAAAAAAGTTATTAACTGAAACTAATCTGAAATAAAACTTCAAAATATAAAGAATCAAAATAAAAACTATCAGTACATTTAAAATTATAACAATATATAACAATAATAATAATATTATTAGTTAAATGCAGTGCAGTATTACAGCTTAAATACTTTAATTTTAATTAACTTTAAATACACATTTATAAATATTAAGGCTTTTACTGTGTAATAGATTAAAAACTAAACCGACACTAAAATTAAATACCAACAAAAAGTCATAATTTACTGCAATGAAATTGAAAACATCAAAATACAACAAAAATAAATAAAAATGACTATCAATATGTTTAAAACTAAAATAAATCTGGTTCAGTTAAATACAGTGCAGTATTACAGCCTTATTTCATGTTCATTTTATAAAAGCAGTTTGTGATTATAAATATATATATATATATACAGTAGCACTGGGGTGCTTAAGTACCTAAAGGTCTACATTTAAACATATTTTTTTATTTTTAAATGATCAATTTTATTATTATTATATGCAGATTTACACATTTACTCTTTCTGTGCGGTCCGGTACCAATTGACCCACGGACCAGTGCAGTCTGTGGCCCCGGGGTTGGGGACCACTGATAAAGGAGCACAATACAATATTATTATATGAAAGATTAATTACTATAAAGAAAATAGAAACATACACAAACAAACACGTTATTAACTACTTGCATGATCCATGTGGAACAAAGTTCAAAATTCTTGTGCATATAATAATAATAAATATTGTGAATGTAAACAAACATTTAGCAGTAGTTTGAAAAAAATGTGTGTGTGTGTGTGTGTGTGTGTGTGTGTGTGTGTGTGTGTGTATCAGGTCAGTCTCTGAGCATAAGCACTGAATCACTTGGAATTTACTCGGTCAATAATAAAAACTCTTTGCTATAGTTGTGAGGTGACTGATACACAAAGCCATGGAGCAGTTGGACACTGGGGAGACAATCAGATGAATGAAAGTAGAAAATGTGATAAAACCCTAAAGTTTATTGTGAGATTTGAGTCGTGATCGTTCAGATGCACAGTGTAGCAGCAATGACACAAACTTCACTTCACAACAAGAGCAAAAATACATGAATGAAAAAATGAATGAACTTAAAATTCATCAAATGAAAAAAAAACTCCAATGTTATTTAAACTTCTCTTTAAATAACAAAATAAAAATCTTATATTCTGTTATTCAATTCTCTCATACTGACCACTGGATGTTCTACACGGCACCTCATGGTAAAGACTCTCTGATGACAGGAGACTCCACCATGATCCCGAGGCAATAAGAAGATCAGTAACATCCTGACACTGAGTTACAGTACAGTGGTCCGGGTCATACAGAGGTTTTCCAAGACGTGTTCCACTCAGAACAGACCTCACAAGGGTCCATCAAAGTCGAGTCCTCGTGCTGTGCGTCAGGTGCAGAAGCTGCTTCAGAAAACAGACACACGAGTGCTGCAGCATCGCTTTAATCACTTCTTATTTCAAGAAATCTTACCAAGTGTAATTATTTTACTGCACTGGCAAATCATTTGACTTGTTTCCAGTCTGTAGAGTTTCTTCTTAAATCATGCTTTTATTTCTTTATTTTGACGGATATTTTTTGCAGTGGACGCGTCATAATGTGTGCTGTGTGTTTTTATCCCTGATCACCGAGCACCATAGAGTGAATAAAAATGTATTAATATTCTTCATTCATACAATTCGTACAAGATGATTCATACAAATCAATACAATTCATTTTAGAACTGTATTAATAGTGTAAAGAGTAAAGTTTGAAGTCATCGAGGATGTAACATGACTTTAAAAAAGAGCTGGAATAAATAGAGTGAGAACAGCAGCCGCTGCACAGACTCCAGATCACACACTCTCATACAGTATTAGAAAAGCACTTGTATTCCTCTCAACCGAGAACAGAAAGCTGAGGGCAACAAGTTTCCCAAAACTATATAGTTGCAGTCTGGAAAACATATTACCTGAATCATTATTTCTGCTCATTTATGCTGTGCAGATGATTGTGTGGATCCATAGGGTAGTGGTCGTCACATCTGCTTTACACACAGAAGGTCCTTCCAGTGGAACCATGCAGGTTGCAAACATGAGTGAGGTTTATATATGACTCACAAATTGTTACTCAATCCTGGAAATAAATAAACAGTTTTGCATGTTTCTGCATTGTGGTTGAAACAGAAATGGAGGAAAAGCATTCCAACAGCAGAATGAGAGACTCAATGGCATGGCTCCACTGGGGGTCAAACCCAGGACCTTCTGCGTGTAAAGCAGACGTGATGACCGCTACACTATGGAACCTGCTGCTGAGAAGGTTGATGTCCAATGTGCATAAATAGAACCATATCTCTCGAAATCTAACTGGAAAAATATAAATTAAACTTAGAAAATTCACTGACTCAAATGTCACAATCATCTCCACTGTTTTGAGCGTGTTAAGCTCCAGGTTTTTATGACTGCACCATGTCTCTCAGGTCTTTCTTCACTGAAGCAGGGTCGTTGGCTAAAACTGATTTTCTGTTTTGATTGACTGCTACACCATGGAATCTGGAATATTTTTCAGACAACATTTTACTTTCACTCATTACATTTTTACACAAATATCTGTCATTTTTACTTCTTACATTTTCAAAACCGGCTCATTACTTTTTTTTAATCCATTGATTTGGTTAAATGTCAATATTTTTAATTTTTTTACAGAGCAAACCATTTCCTGTCATTGTGCATCTTTTTCAATCCACTGGTGTATAATGTCCTGCCTCTCACTCACCACAGATGTAGACTAGTTTACAAAGCTAAGAATCAGCAGGCAGAAAACAACAAGAAGTAAAGCTGTGCCTTTGTAAAATAAAGTAAACAGACAGGGGGCGCTCTCTGTGCGAAATGTGCGATTATGTTGAGATAAAATATTTAATTTGATTGACAGCCCTAATATTAATATGATGTGAGGTCCAGTTACCAACGTGACACTAAAACAGGTAGAAGTAGCACCTACTTTTAACTTAAGTACATGTCAGAGCCAAAACTTCTTTATACTTTTTTACTCAAGTGAAAGTTATCAGTACTTTAACTTTTACCTGAGTATTTTAAAACATGAGTATCTGTACTTCTACTTAAGTAAAGGATGTGTGTACTTTTGCCACCTCTGGTACAGTATGAGGTAATGGTCTGTGATGTCATCACTCTGAGGTAAAATATCTATATCAGTGACGTCTGCTCCGTGGGATATTATTAAGTCTATTAAGGGTCCGTGGTGCCCCGGTGCCGGAGGGAACGATACCTGGGTGGGCCGCGTAGTAGGTGAGCTGGGCCAGAGCAGAGAGACAAGCGGAGTTGAGGTGCTGGGAGCATTAGTTTCAAGAATTTACCTGGGACGAGTGAGCATCCGTCCGTAATGTTTCCAGCACCTCTTTCCACTCTCGCAGCTGTCTTTGCATGTAGATCGCAAATCTGTTTCTCCAAAGCCTCCAGCTCCAACTCCACCGTTTACAACTCAAAGGAGTCCTCACCTGTGCTCAAAGGCAGACACACAACCGACATAGTGCTTATAATCGCGAACAGATTTAGGAAAAAATGTGAGGCAATGAATGTAGTCAACACTAGTGGTAGTCGAGTTAACGAGCTACAGGCACAAGTCAGGAAGACAAAAAACAATTCAGGTTGATTTAAAGAGGAAAAAGAGGTATATAAATAGTAAAGTTTAGTTTGAAAATGCCAACAAAAATACAAACACGGAACTCACGGCAAACAAGTCAAACACAGGAAGCTACATCACAGGAAAGTGAATAAAGCGTGAACACGTTTCTTCATGCCAGTTTTGTTATGAACATCATTATAGTTAGGACTGAAAACGAGGACATAAAGAGAGTAACGAATGGGTGAGAGCGTAATGGCTGCATTTCCAGACTTATTGAAGGAAAATATGTACACTGGGGATCAAAATCAATTTATAAACAATTGAACAATTCTGAAATAATGTCATCTTCACTGCTCAACAGTTGAAGGAGTTTTTGTCCTGTCTATACCATGCTACCAGAACACCTTTTCCACAAAATAACTAAGGCATTTAAAAAACATTATTTTGCAGAAAACACACTGATCAAAATTAGAGAACACTTTCAGATACCTCCCAGTTATTTGTGTAATCTGGTACCTGGTGCTAATTTCCCCGATTATCTGTCAACCCCTATTTAACTGGCAGCCTAACTTCCAGTTTCACTGACTCTACAAGATGGTGGGCCGTTCTAAAGTGACTGAACAGCAGGTTGTCCAGATGAAGGCCAAAGGGATGACCCTATCAGCCATAGCAAGACAAGTTGGTCGTTCCAAATATGTGATTTCAAGAATATTGAATCTTTACAACATCACAAACTCATTCAAGTCTGCCAAGAAGGCTGGTCGTCCACGGAAGACAAATACAAGAGAGGACAGGATACTGCAGAGGATCTCAATGTGCAATCGTTTCCACACTGCAGCTGGAATTGCTCACCAGTTCAGTGCTGAACAGGGTAAGGATCTGTCTCGTCATACAGTGTCTCGACATTTGAGAGCATTAGGACTGAAAGCCACTCTGCACAGTACAAACCCAAATAACCTGCAGGATTTCATCTTCATGATCACAACACTTCAAACAAAACATCTACAGTACATACAGGATTCAGGGCCATTTTTCGATATTTATATATATGTAATTTTGTATTATTTATATTAGGAGTCTTTAATGCATATGTTTAAAAAGTGACCATGTTACTGTATGTACAATGATACTAATTGTGTTCATGTATTGCAAACACTTAATTAGGAACACATAATGTGTGTGTGTGTGTGTGTGTGTGTGTGTGTGTGTGTGTGTGTGTGTGTGTGTGTAATTATTTGTACAAAGAGTTCCGTCTCATCACTTTCATTATTTTAGATCAAACATGTGCCCTACTACTATCAGGTAAAATACAATGTACTCGTAGGAAAAAACACAAAAAACCAAGTGTCCAAAAACTTACGACCACCAGGCTGAAATAGTCCACGCAGAAACAAAACAGAGTAAGAACAGGAGTTTGAGGGTTGGGATTTGGACTGTAGTTTATGTTAACAGTCTGCTACACTGACTCAGGACTACAGTTTGTATCTGATCATCACTTCACCTCAACATCATTTAGCTGTAATAAATGGACATTCAGTGAAACCCAGATGAGGACGGGTTCCCTCTTGAGTCTGGTTCCTCTCAAGCTTTCTTCCTTATGCCGTCTCGGGGAGTTTTTTCTCGCCATAGTCGGCACCGGCTTGTTCATCAGAGACAAACTTACACATAAACATCTCATTTATTTTTATCACCACATTATCTGTGTAAAGCTGCTTCGAAACAATGTTCATTGTTAAAAACGCAATACAAATAAAAATAAATTGAAAATCTGGTTTTGTTGAAATAACAGGTTAACAGATGATAACTGGATAAATAACTAATGAATAAAAGCTCCATCCAGCCAATTAACATGCAAACTGCAGAAACATTTATATAAACAGAATGTAGAATCACTGAAACCATTTTAAATGAGATTCATTTGTCTGTTTTGTGTACATACAGGATTCAGGGCCATTTTTCTAGATTGATATTTGAAGGTAATTTTGTATTAAAATAATATTTTGCAGTGTGTTTGTGCTTTAAGTGCTTTGGGACTCAAGTCTCCAGCTGGTCATGTGACCAGAGTGATGTGTACAGAATCGATTTTATGATGTCATAAAGCAAATTTGAGTATCTCATTGACAACCACCAAACAAACAAACAGCAGCAAGAAGCAGCAGCGATTAGCAGCAACCAAGAAACATTTTGAAGATTTTCAAAATTTGATGGAAATTTTGCCAAAAAGATTTATGGCTCCATGAATTAATAAATAGAAACATTAAGATTTATAATCAAATCGAATCCACATGTCAAGATGTGATCATAACCTTTGGTAAAATAAAAGCTGATTCTTTTATGTAAAACACTATTTGTCAACAAACATTAGGGACCTTTGGGTCTTCAATATCAAGGTTTACATCAAATGTTAGGATCTTTTAGAGATCTTTTCCAAACATTGGAGCATTAATTCTTATTGTAATTAAACCAACATGCTTTTTATTATTAAACTTCTCTCTGGACACGCACTGTGGGTGTGTCTCTGTTTATTCAGGTCTGTGCGGCAGTAATGGCGAGTCGAGGCGAGAGCAAGACGAGTTTCTCAAAGTGGAAATATGCTCATTATTTCACTTTAGTTGAGTATAAAGACAAAACTTTTAGTCTAATGTAAGCTGTGTCTTTCTGGTTCGAAGCTCGTATCTACTGCGATAGCAACACCTCCAGAAGCTCCATGCCTGAGGAGCTAGAAGCTAGAAGCTAACCCGGTGTTCTGTTCTACATTGTTGATAGTTTTCATACTTCAGCTGTGAAAGGAACATTTTTCAACACAACAGCTTTTATGATGCAGAAGCCACTTTAGTTTTGTTTTAAGTCAGTTTTGTGTTTGTAGACCATAACGCATAAAAGGGCATTAATGGGAACATTAAAGAAGGTTCTTTTAAAAGTAACTAAAAAGTTACTTTTAACAGTAACACATTACTTTTTGGTGTAAATAATCAACAAACTAATTGAGTTACTTTTTGAATAAAGTAACGAATAACTGTAACTAGTTACTATTTTTTAGTAACCAGCACAACACTGGTGATTAGTATAGTATATTTAATCAAACTCATGTAACCTATTTACTCCAAGTATAATTAAAATAATAATAATCAGTTAGTAATAAATAGAGTAGAATAGGGTCTGACTAATGTTATGAGTGTGTAGGAGAAACAAAAACAAGGCAGACTTAAGCATGTTTATTGGGAAAGAAGAGTTTGTGGGCCATTGCTGCTGCAGAAGACATGGGTGAGCAATCAGGATCAGACTCAGGGGAAGATATGGGAGGATAATAATAATCAGGTGAGAGAACGGGGGAAGTAGGAGAATAATCAGTAGATGACCAACATGAAGGATAATGAGGAGATGGTAGAGTTGATGCAGGAATACGAGTCGTCATAGTCTTCATTGTTGGTCTGTGTCACCTGATGATAAACAGCAGGAAGGTCAGACGAGGTCTGTGTGCCCATATCACGTGTAAAAGTATTCTTCACGATGCGAGGATGCAGACAGGGTTCTCTGGAACAGCTGGAGTAGAGATGTTTAATAAATGGAGCAATCTCAGTGGTGAGGGAGAAGAGCTGAAATTGACGATACTGTCGGAGGAGAACGCTCCTAAGAGCTGTCCCAGAACGTCTGTGAGATGGAGCTGAATAAAAGAAACCAACAGAGATACGATGTAAAAAGGTGAAATCACAATGACTAAATATATATATGTTCATGTGGGGACAAAAGTAACAAGATTATAAATCAGGGGTCACAAACCTTTTTGACACCGAGAGCTACTTCTTGGGTATCGACTAATGTGAAGGGCTACCAGTTTGATACACACTTCTGAGATAAACGATTTGCTCAATTACCTTTAATTATGTTATTATTATTAATTAATGATATTTATATATATCAGGGTGTCAAACTCAATTGCACAGGGGGCCAAAACTTAAAGCCCACCTTAGGTTATGGGCCGAACAGGATAAACATTTATTGAACACAGTAAAACAATGTTTTTTGAACATAAATATTAATAAAAACAGACAAGAATATTATTCCAGAATAAATAAAAATTTAACTTTAAATAACTTAAAATATTTTGCTCTCCATAAAAATATATCATCAAAAAGATCCTTCTGAGAAACTAAGAGCAATTGGAGAAACATGAAGCTCAGCTGAGGGCACTTTGGGTTCTGACTATGAGAAACAGCAAAACAGAAAGCTGAACCTCTACAAGCCCAAAGAGTCGCAGAAAATCTCTGAGGAAACAAAGATTCTTAGGTGAAGGAAGAGAAATGAGGATGGAAACCCGAGAGTGACTGGAGGAAGCTGTACAGCTGTTCAGCAATATGACTTCAGCACTAGAGAAAAAACTATTTATTATATTAATTTTAATAATTTAGTCCATTCAGTTTGGTCAATTCAGTTCAAAAAGATTCGATTCAAGAGTTCAGTTCGGTCACTTCTATTCAAAACAATGAGGTCGACCGAGACTGAGTCCATAGATAGTTTAAGAAATTTCCTTTCAGCAGTCTCTCAAAAAGAAACCAGCAGGTGGTCAGAATGTTGATACTCTGTTCCTGGGTTAGTTTCAGGGGTTCACCTCAGTCAGCTTCATCTGGTCATTTATGATTCTACAACATTCATATAATCACTTGGGTCAACTTCCGGATTGTGTAATCTGTACATGCGCAGAGTGTGTGTGTGTGTGTGTGTGTGTATATGTGTGTGTGAGAGAGAGAGATAGATAGAAAGAGAGAGAGAGAAATAAAGTGAGTGACATGATGATGTCACCGGCAGAGGGCGGGGCATCTAGGTGTGATGTCACAGTGTGACACGTATATATAATTCAAAGCGTGCTTTTGTTTCTTATTTGTGAATTTACCAATTGTAAGTAAAGAGACACTAAAATTGACAACCACCAAACAAACAAACAGCAGCAAGAAGCAGCAGCGATTAGCAGCAACTAAAAAAACATTACAAATCCTCTTCTATTGAACATTTCTTCATACAGGTACCTGGTAAGTCGTCTAAATAATTATGGCAGAATATTGTAGATTATTTAGTAGAAGACTCGAAAAGTACAAAGTCATTATTTAGCTACATTAGCATGGGTAACTAGCCGGCTAGCTAAGATTAGCTTTTATAGTTTAGCTTTTTATATTAATCTAACAAATGTACCTAATAATTAGTATAGAATCTATTAGATACAATGAAGTAGCTTAATTTAACCTATTTATCCCATATTTTAAGCAAACTCATGTAACCTGTTTACTCCAAGTGTAATTAACATAATATACTAATAAATAGAGTAGAATAGGGTCAGACTGGGACTACAATTTTAATAATCCTTGCAGCCGTGGCATGTTTTATCTGTTGTGGAATTCCTTGTCATTGTTTAGAAAATACGTACAGCTCCCAGTGTATAAAATTACAGGTGAAGAGTCTTCTACAGAAAACATCTCCACAGATATGGATCAAAACATCTATGTGGATTTGGATGGAGGATTATGGCCCTAGTCAATAAGAAAAAATGACTGTAACAAACGTTTCCTTATAACTAAAAGCACTAAACTCTTTCTACGCTTTAATTCTGATTCTTTGATTATATCGTATATAAATCATGTTGTTGTTGTGTGTATTTTATGCTGTGTGCAGGAACATGGCAGCTGGTGAACAAAGGAGGCTATTGCAAGGTATGCGTCTGCATCAAGGCACGTGTGCGTACATCAAAGCATGTGCTGAGGGGTATCGCTC
>NC_060887.1:3042205-3062003 GCF_014805685.1 Silurus meridionalis | reverse complement strand
CAGTTCTCACCATAAAGACTGGATTTTATAAAAACCTTTTGACAAAATAAATTGTTTCAATGTTATTAAATCTGTACTTGTTATTTCTACATTATTAATTACATTAATTTTAATCAGCTTCATTTAAATTCAGTTTCATTTATTTATATCACAAAAATTCAGGTTAAAAATTAAACATGAACCCCCTGTATGTAAAACAGTAAACAGTTTAAGTTTAAGACGGTTTAATATTATCAAGAAAAATATATATAATTATTAATATTAATGATAATAATAATAATAATAATAATAATAATAATAATAATAATAATAATAATAATAATGATAAAAATAACAATAATAATAACTGCAGTTGGTTGTCAGATTTCAGTCTTACACTGCCCTCTAGTGGCTCTGTCAGGACTTTATTTTTCTTTTTTTTACTTAAATATGCACAAATATTATTCATCGTTCTTGTTGTATAGTTATAGCAAGTTGAGGAGTCTCCCCCGTGTGGATGGAGGAGGAACTGCTACAGTTTAGATCCTGATTTGAGGTCAGATCAAGTTGAGTTCTAACAGTAAGTTTGATTGAGTTCTAACATGTAAATGGTACATTTAATAAATTTAGTACCACCTTCATGCAGGTTCTCAGCATAAATAGTGAATTTTATAAAAACATTGTTGGACAAAATAAATGTTATTAAATCTGTACTTGTCTTTTCTGGATCATTTAGTTTATTACATTAATATTAATCAGCTTTATTTAACTTCAATTTAATTTATTTATATTTATTATCACAAAAAAATGATTCACTGATCACTCAAATACTACTGTGTGTAATCTTCTAATAAACCTAATAGTGACATGGTGTTGTATAAATAATAGTAAATGTGAATATTCCTTTAGATAAATCATAATCATTTTATTATGAAAATCTGGCTTGAAAATACCGGTGTCCAAATACTTTTGACCACACAGTGTGTATCAGCTGAAAAGCCAGCTTGATCATTAACTTTAATTCAATCAAAATATTACTTTTAATCATATAAAATATTTTATATTATATAGTTGATTACAGATCATTGGACAAGACACCTGTCAGTCAAGATACACAGGTGAATGACAGGTGTTTCGTCCAATGATCAGTAAGTTTACAATCACAAACTATACCTACCTTTTCCGGTTTGTCTGACATGTCGTTGTGTTTTCGGATTTGTTAATTTGTTTTTGGATTTATTTTGTTTTTGGATTTGTTTTGTTTTTGCATTTGTTATTTTGTTTTCGGATTTGTTAATGTGTTTTGCACTTCTCGGCCACCGTACTAATTTGGTAATGTTTGTTTATAACTTGGTTTATTTAAAAAAGGCAACATTTAATGTAAAATTCAATTTAAAAGTGTAGTACAGTGTAATTCATCGTGATACCGCTAGAAGGAGCTAAAGTTTAGTAGAACATTACTGCCATCTACTGGACATCGAACACTTTTTAAAATGAAGTGGAAGATTAAACAGTACTGTATGATAAAGAAGTGTTTAAATAAAGACATTTATGTGCAGGAAGACCAGATGTAATTATTCCTACTGTTTGTGTTTCATTTATAATGTGACCCAGACAGCACCTATATTTTATAATCAGACAAACCGGAAAAGGTAGGTATCGTTTGTGATTGTAAACTTACCGATCATTGGACGAGACACCTGTCATTCACCTGTGTATCTTGACTGACAGGTGTCTTGTCCAATGATCTGTAATCAAATATATAATATAAAATATTTTATATGATCAAAAGTAATATTTTAGATTGAATCCCAGTGGAAATGCGACTGATCCGAAGCTGCTGCTTTTCAGCTGATACACACTGTGTGGTCAAAAGTATTTGGACACCGGTCTTTTCAAGCCAGATGTGGTTCATAAGTTCACCTAAAATGCACTTTATGACTTTTATCTGAAAGAAATATTTACATTTACTATTATTTATACAACACCATGTCACTATTATGGTTTATTATAAGATTACACACGGCAGTAGTATTTGAGTGATGTAGTGGTGAAGTTTTTTGTGTATAAGTGCAATATAAATAAATGAAATTCAAGTTAAATAAAGCCGATTAATATTAATGTAATAAACTAAATGATCCAGAAAAGATGAGTACAGATTTAACAACATTTATTTTGTCCAACAATGTTTTTTATAAAATTCACTATTTATGCTGAGAACCTGCATGAAGGTGGTACTAAATTTATTAAATGTACCATTTACATGTTAGAACTCAATCAAACTTACTGTTAGAACTCAACTTGATCTGACCTCAAATCAGGCTCTAAACTGTAGCAGTTCCTCCTCCACCCACACGGGGGAGACTCCTCAACTTGATATAACTAGACAACAAAACACTAATAATAATGTGTATATATTTAAGAAAAAATAAAGTCCTGACAGAGCCACTAGAGGGCAGTGTAAGACTGAAATCTGACAACCAACTGCAGTTATTATTATTATTAATATTATTATTATTATTATTATTATTATTATTATTATTATTATTATTATTATTATTATTATTATTATTATTATTTAATATTATTATTATTAATAATTAGATATTTTTGATAATATTAAACCGTCTTAAACTTAAACTGTTTACTGTTTTACATACAGGGGTTCATGTTTAATTTTAAGCTGAAATTTTGTGATATAAATAAATGAAACTGAAGTTAAATGAAGCTGATTAAAATTAATATAATAAATAATGTAGAAATAACGAGTACAGATTTAATAACATTGAAACTATTTATTTTGTCAAAAAGGTTTTTTTATAAAATCCAGTCTTTATTAGATTAGATGATTATTAAATTATTGTCATTACACATGTACAAGTACAATCAACAAACATTTGTTAACCAGATCAATAACAGCAATGCAGGATATTGATTTAGCATGAATTTACAGTTAAATAAAATAAAGACTATAAACAGTAATTAAAAGATGAATATGTAGTATACAGATGAATATATATATATATATATATATATATATATATATATATATATATATATATATATATATATATATATATATATATATATATATATATATATATATATATATATATATATATATATATATATATATATATATATATATATATATATATATTTGAACATGCTATACAGATGTTTATTTATACAAGAGTAACTATAAACAGATCTGTGATTTTATTAAATAAATGAGCAATTTTTAAAAGTCATAAAACAACATGATAAATGATCAGTGTTTATCAGTTGAGAAACTGCATGAAGTTAGTATTAAATTTATTAAAAGTATCATCTACATGCAAGAACTCAATCAAACGTTAGAATCCAATGAAAACTTGATCAAACCTCAAATCAGACTCTGAACTGTACGAATGCTATTTGTTCTGTTATTGAACTAGAAACAGTGAATGTTGAGATGTTTGGGAACAAAAGTTTATTTTTCTGGAGTGAAACTGCTGAAAAATTATTTTAAGGAAACAGAATGTTTTATGTTACAGATTTTTAGAACTGTTGAATCAGTGTTTACCAGTGAATCTATTGATTCAGATTCAATTGAATCGAAACCAGTGAACCGACTCTTCTGGACCTTATTACATTGGAACCGTAACATTTCGTTTTGCTCAGAGGTCCATTTGCTCGTGCTCGAACTGATTTTCCCCATAAGGATGAATGTAAAAGTGATTTAATCCGTGCCGAGATCTCATTCGATCGCTTATTTCTGCACTTAAAAAGTAATTGTAGCCTATTTTAACAAACAAATACACCGCAAATTACCGTAATGTAAACACAATTTAACAGTCACTGTCAGAGCTTGATTCTTCTCCGTGCGTCCCCGCACAGAGCTGTTCAGCTTACTAATCACACACCTGACTCTCGTTAGCACTCATCACCCAACCATATAAACCCCTCATTCACCCTCACCGCTGTCCGTTATTATCAATGGTTTGGCTGTACATGTCACGATTCTCCCGAGCTTGTGGTCGAAAACGGGGAACCACGAGTTTGCTCGGATCTCCGTTTGCTCGTACAATAGGTTGTTTGTACAACGGGGTTTTACTGTATCTACAGAGTTTAAATTAACAAACAAAACTGAATGGATTGAGTTATTAAAATTAATTTATTGAATTAAATTATTTTGTAATGTTTTGAATGCCAAAGTGTGATTTCTGATGTTTTTAACTAACTGAGGTTGTTAAAAGTTTTATTTTAACAGTAGATGTTATAAGGCTGCATTCTAACTAAACTTTTATTTTTAATAGAAAATAAAAGAAAAAAAACACAACAAAATTTTAAATATTACATGTTCATTAAACATTACAATAATTATAGATTTGTACTTTATTATATGTAAGACATGTGCTCACATGCTGAATCTAAACCTGCCCAGAGCTTTACAGATTTTTACTCTCCAGTGCTGCCATTTCCTGTTTCTCAGGAATTATTGAGGAAGTTGTAAGGATGGTCAGATCTTTCCATGAGATCAGACCCTGAGAACTGCCATGCAACAAAACAATAAACTTTCTAATCTGAGGAGAAGATCTCTTTAATTTGAGGAGAGGAAGACATCTGTTCAGCTGCCCACTCACCCATCCTTGAGCCCCCTCTTTCCCTCCTGGGGATATGACCGGGTCATGGAAAGATGATTAAGAAGTTCCTGGAATTCAAGCTACTATACTTGCATACTGCAGTTATTATAATTTAAGAATGTATTCATTTTAACTTTACATGTTTGGTATCATTTTAAAGATTTCAGTGCGATTGGAAATGTGATCTCAGTACAATATCAGTAGAACAGACCAAAAATAAAGATCTCAGGTTTGGGGAAAATTCTGTCCTACTGATGTGAGATTTGTCCCAGAGAAGATCTTTATCTTTATTAGTTTTTTGTTTTTGTATTTTTTACCACAGGAGGGGTTTTTAGGTCACCTCCAGTCCCAACTAAAGAAATTAAAAATAGCTCCTACAGTCAAATAAATAGTTTTTATTGTCATTTTAATCATATGCTGTACAGTTGGTGCAGTACACAGTAAAACATAATATTGCTTAAGGACCGAAGTGCTCCATAATACAAGGCAAAATGACACAAAGCAACACAGAACTAAAATCTAAGTAAGATGTGAGGTGCCCACCCAATGGCCCAATGAAGGAATCCACTGGTGTGGGTGAAGGTATGCTGTGTGTTAGTCTCTCGTGCGGCTGTAAAAGATTACTCAAATGGATTGCACTTTGTTACATGAATCTAATTTTTACCTCTAATCTGAGTTTAATTAATAATAAAGATTTAACTTGAATATCGCTAATTTAAGATGATCAACTTATTGGTTGCATTCCATCTTTTAAATTAATCATTCATTATGGATCTGGAGTCGCTTAGAACCTTGTGCTCGGCTAACGATAACTGCTCAAGGAGGCACATTGGCCAGTCTGAATCTTAGTCAGAGGATATAATGGTAAACTAATATTCTTTAAGTAGACCTCTCAATGCTTGCTCATGCATAAAGAATAATGTATTTAGTCACATAGTTATAACTTGCTAAATCAGTGATATTCAGAAATCAGAAGGTCTCAGACGTTGTGCTCTATGCTCCATCCGTTCATGAGCCTTCAGTTTGTACGATCCTGGTCATAGATTTGCGGTAACACCAGGCTACATAATCAACTAGATATAAATGATTTCAGGAAGTTTCAGAGTTAATCAAGAATTTTACATTTATTTGCCAGGCAATAATCAAAACAAATTTCACATCTAAAACAAATAATAGAAGCATGACATGATCAGCATAATACCAAATATTTTAACAATGCAGTTTACTAAAGAAATGTTAAAGAATCACTGTACCTGGCAATAGAGACACACAGAGAAGTTCTGACTACAGAATGCTTGTTTCGCCAAATTTCCTTAAATACCGAAACCATCGTAAACACTTGTAAATTCAAAGTGATAAAAGCTTCTGACTTCAACTCAGAATGTGTAAATCACATTTAATTTAAATTAATTCAAGTAAAAAAAACAGCAAACAGGAATAACAGAATTACTAATGTAGAATAGTTCACTGGTGGGTCTATGCAGATTCCTCGGCTGCACACCTACAAAACAGTAAAGAAAGAGAAGACAGAAAAGGCAATTTAGTACATTTTAAAATACTACCATTCACAGCAGCATCTAAAAAAAACATGCATCAATATAATTAAGACGTATCCTAGAATCTCATCAGTGAATTGTTCCCACCTCTGCCTCACACAGTAATAACTTATGCCGGGGGACCAGTCATGGAATCCAAAACTCATGAATCTAACAATTAAAATATCAACCTTGTGTTTGAACTTGACACTTAAATGAATATTTGGCTATTGATTGAACAATGATTCTGATCAGCTGAAAGATGTAAATCACACCTCGGATCACGGTGGACCAGAAAGTTCAATGCACTGCAACTGAAGAAAACATATGCAAATAAAAAAACACCAGCAATTTAAGAAAACATCATCATCAGCTAAACAACACGAGCTGCAAATCCTCACAACGCAACTAAATACAGAAACGTCCTGCAAATCCTCACAACACAACCAATTCATTTACACTGCAAACAGCACAGACCACAAAATAAATGTTTCATGGGGACCCCAACAAGTGACGACCCCGGGACTGCTTGTTCAGTGTCTATTGATCAGTGGTGGTGTTGATGATCTGAAAGGTGACATCCTGATCATGATTCCTTGGCTTTGCAAGTTAACATAATAACGTTTAACAGTTAATTGTGTATTTCATCAGATTATTTAGGATAATAATATCCAAAAGGCCAAGGAATCATAAACTCACCTTTCAGGTCATCGACACACATCAACACCACTGACGAATAGACATCGAACAATAAGCAGTTTCAGACGGGTTTGTCACTTGTTGTGGTCCCCTTGAAACATTTATTTTGTGATCTGTGCTATTTGGTTGTGTTGTGAGGATTTGCAGCGTGTTTCTGTGTTTGGTTGTGTTGTGAGGATTTGCAGTGTGTTTCTGTGTTTGGTTGTGTTGTGAGGATTTGCAGCGTGTTTCTGTGTTTGGTTGTGTTGTGAGGATTTGCAGCGTGTTTCTGTGTTTGGTTGTGTTTTGAGGATTTGCAGCGTGTTTCTGTGTTTGGTTGTGTTGTGAGGATTTGCAGCACATGTGTTGTCAAACTTATAACGTTGTTTTTTTTATTTGCTGGTGTTTTTTTCTATTTGCATGTGTTTTCTTCTCAGCCACCGTATAGATGCCTTGAGGATAAGTAAGATATTTTTTCATCTAAGGGTGGAGTTTTCCTCTAATTAAACAGAGGCAAAAACAGTGATCGGGATAAAATATTATTAATTGTGCAGCCCTAGCTATAGGTTATATGACTTACACTTCCGGCTGTACTGCCCTCCGATCACGGTCCCGCTGAGCTCTCAAAGCACGGTTGCCTTCTCTGTCTCTTGCATTTGTGAACCATTTACCAAGCGCTTTCTCCAGCTCTCTCTTACTGACAGTTTTCAGCAAACGCTTCTGCTTCAGGCTTCCTGTTATACAAAAAAATTGTATAACAAACCATTATTTGTATGCATGCAAGTTACATGAGCATAAGACTATCAGTAAAAAAAAAAAAAAAACCCACAAGGTTGTAAACACCTTTTAATCCACCATTTGCCCAAACTGTTAACTGATCTGACTGACTTTATAAACAGCGCAAAATGACGTTTATTATCTTTATCGTAGTTATAACGTATTATATTTTTAGTAATGTTTAGAAAAAAAAAAAATTTGATCAGTCACACCATGAAGTTATGGAAAAGATTAGGGTTTGATTTTCCCAAAGCTTTACAAACATCTTTATAACATCTTTATAACAGCTCCATTCTTTTCCAGACTGATAGATCTCAAATACTTTGTATATGTATATGTATATTATATATATACATGTATATATATAATATACATATACATATACAAAGTATTTGAGATCTATCAGTCTGGAAAAGAATGGAGCTGTTATAAAGATGTTATAAAGATGTTTGTAAAGCTTTGGGAAAATCAAACCCTACTCTTTTCCATAACTTCATGGTGTGACTGATCAAATTTATTCCCCTGTAGTTACTGCAGGTCTGCACATCTCCCTTATTCTTAAAGATTGGTACCAGCACACTCCTTCTTCATTCCTCAGGCATCCTCTCACCTTCCAAGATCTTGTTAACCAATCTGTTTAAAAACTCCACTGCATCTCTCCTAAACGTCTCCGTGCTTCTACCGATATGTCATCTGGTCCAACCGACTTTCCACTCTTCATCCTCTTAATCACTGCTATCCACTTCCTGCTTCACCATCTCCACACCATCCAACCTTCTCTCTCTCTCACTTTCCTCATTCATCAGCTGCTCAAAGTACTCCCTCCAGCTTCTCAACACACTCTCCTTACTAGTCAACACATTTCCATCTCCATCCTTTATTGCTCAAACTTGCAGCACATCATTCCCAAGTTGGTCTTTCTGCCTGGCCATCGATACAAATCCTTTTCTCCTTCCTTAGTGTCCAACTTCTCCTATGGCTCCTCAAATGCCTCTTCCTTGGCTTTCACCACATCCCTCTTCACCTGCTGCTGCATCTCCTTGTACTCCTGCCTACTTTTCTCATCACTCTGTCAAACCCAATTCTGTTTTTCCAACCTCTTTTTCCTTCTGCTCTCCTGCACTTCCTCATTCCACCACCACATCTCTTTGTCTTCCTTTCTATTTCCAGATGTCACACCAAGTACCTTTCTAACTGTCTCCCTCATCACTTCTGCAGTAGTTCCACAATCATCCAGCACCTCTTCACCACCACCGAGCCCCTGTCTGACCTCTTCCCTGAATCTCACACTACAGCCTTCCTCCTTCAGTTTCCACCATCTTATTCTTTTTCCAGTCCTCTCTCTGCTCCTCTTCTTCTTCACCTCCAAAACCATAGGACATGACATGGGGTTACCAGCGTGACACTAAAACAGGTAGTAGTAATGACTACTTTTTACTTAATGTACTTAATGTCAGAGCCCAAACCTCTTTACCTAAACTTGAGAAAAAAATGTATAGTCAGTACTTCAGCTTTTACCTGAGTATTTTAAAACATGAGTATCTGTACTTCTATTGAGTGAAGGATGTGTGAACCTTTGCCACCACTGGCTTTAATTATGAAATGTTTGCCAACATATTACAGTTATAATTTAGATAAATAGTACTAATAAACTACCCACTCTGTGCAATTTGTATAAGGTATTTCAGTGTGTAAACTAATCCTAATGTGGAGCAAAAGTGTATTTATATATAAGTAAATCTGTATTATTTAGTTTTTGCAACACTGAGCTGCACACATATTTAAACCTGTAATGTTTGCTTATACTATACATTTAAATGAACCATATTAACTTGGTCAAAAAAACCCAGCCATTAGGGGGGCACAAGCCAGTGCACTCTAAGTGCCGGTCCCAAGCCCGGGTAAATGGGGAGGGTTGCGTTAGGAAGGGCATCCAGCGTAAAACGTGCCAAATCAAATATGCAGATCACAAATGAGAATTTCATACCGGATTGGTCGAGGCCTGGGTTAACAACAACCGCCACAGGTATCGTTAGCCAATAGGGTACCGGTGGAAATTGGGCTACTGTTGGCCGAAGGAGGAGAAGGAGAGGAGGAAGACGTCTACAGAGACGGCAGGAAAAGGAGCAGTGTAGGAGAGTAGAGGTTCAGGTTGGTACTTTAAATGTTGGTACTATGACGGGTAAAGGGAGAGAGGTAGCTGATATGATGGAGAGGAGAAAGGTAGATATGTTGTGTGTTCAGGAGACCAAGTGGAAAGGGAGTAACGCCAGGAACATTTTAGGTGGGTTTAAACTGTTTTATCATGGTGTGGATAGGAAGAGAAATGGTGTAGGGGTGATTCTGATGGAAGAGTACAGTAAGAGTGTAGTGGAGGTGAAGAGAGTTTCTGATAGGGTGATGATCGTGAAGGTGGAAGTTGAAGGGATGATGATAAATGTCATCAGAGCCTATGCTCCACAAGTTGGCTGTGAGATGGAGGACAAGGAAAGATTCTGGAGTGAATTAGATGAAGTTGTAGATGGTGTACCCAGGAAAGAATGATTGGTGATTGGGGCAGACTTTAATGGGCATGTCAAGTCAAGTCAAGTCAGGTTTATTTGTATAGCGCTTTTCACAACAGACATTGTCTCAAAGCAGCTTTACACAAATCAACAGTTAAGGTGAATGGTGTGAATTTGTACCTGATGAGCAAGCCGTGGCGACTGTGGCAAGGAAAAACTCCCTTAGATGTTATGAGGAAGAAACCTTGAGAGGAACCAGACTCAAAAGGGGAACCCATCCTCATTTTGGGTGACATCAAGAGTTTGATCATAAATCTTTCAACAATACAGAACACTGGAGAGTGAGGACTAACATGATTACTGGAGTATAAGATTATAAGTGATGTTCTTTCTGCAGTCTTAAACAGTCTATATGGTTAGTAGCTCCTAGTTTTATAAGCTCAACATTTGTGATCATCACAGATCCAGCATCAGCTTCTCCATGCCAGAGCCTTTAAACACTCCAGGAGGTCCAATGTCAAACTCCACACATGTAGCGGGATCCAAATGGCACTGGTACGTCTCTAGATGGTTCGGGATGTTTGTGAGTTTGGCATCTACTTCTTCAAAGGTCCGTAATCATCAAGATGGTGGGATGTGACTGGAGCTGGCCAAACCTCAGGGTGTCTCGGGATGGGGAGAGAAAGAGAAGCAGTGGGGAGGAATTAGCGTAGCTGCTGTTCATGATATTAACAGCACAAGTTGATAATGTGCATGTGATCAGATGTTCTGGAGCACAAGGTTATGATGTGATGTGTGTTATGTGTAGGCTTTGCTAAAAAGATATGTTTTTAATCTACACTTAAACTGGGTGAGTGTGTCTGAGCCCCGAACACTGTCAGGAAGACTATTCCAGAGTTTAGGAGCTAAATGTGAAAATGCTCTACCACCAAACAAGCCCAGAGTTTTGAGATCTTAGGGAGCGTGGCGGATTGTAGCGAGTTAAAAGACTGGATAGATACATGGGAGCCAAACCATTTAGTGCTTTATAAGTGAGTAGCAGTAGTTTGTAGTCTATTCGAAAATTAGCAGGAAGCCAATGTAGGGAACGATAGGATTGGGGTTATGTGATCATATATGTATGTAGGTGTAGGGAACAGAGGTGATGAGGAGGTGATGAGTAGGTATGGTTTTAAGGAGAGGAATGTGGAAGGGCAGATGGTGGTAGATTTTGCTAAAAGGATGGAAATGGCAGTGGTGAACGTGTATTATAAGAGTGAAGGAAGGTGCACACAGGTGGACTATGTGCTATGCAGGAGATGCAACCTGAAGGAGATTGGAGACTGTAAGGTGTTGGCGGGGGACAGTGTAGCTAGACAGCTTCGGATGGTGGTCTGTAGGATGGTTTTGGAGGCGAAGAAGAAGAGGAGAAAAGTAAGGATTGAAAGAAGAATAAGATGGTGGAAACTGAAGGAGGAAGAGTGTAGTGTGAGGTTCAGGGTAGAGCTCAGACAGGGGCTTGGTGGTGGTGAAGAGGTGCCGGATGATTGGGCAACTACTGCAGGAGTGATGAGGGAGGCAGCTAGAAAAGTACTTGGTGTGACATCTGGAAATAGAAAGCAAGACAAGGAGACGGGGTGGTGGAATGAGGAAGTGCAGGGGAGCATTATGGGAAAGAGGTTGGCAAAACAGAAGTGGGATCGACAGAGTGATGAGAAAAGTAGGCAGGAGTACAAGGAGATGCGGCAGCAGGTAAAAAGGGATGTGGCGAAAGCCAAGGAAAAGGCATATGAGGAGCTGTATAAGAGTTGGGACACTAAGGAAGGAGAAAAGGATTTATACCGATTGGCCAGGCAGAGGGACCGAGCTGGGAAGGATGTACTGCAAGTTAGAGCAATAAAGGATGGAGAGGGAAATGTGTTGACTAGTGAGGAGAGTGTGTTGAGAAGGTGGAGGGAGTATTTTGAGCAGCTGATGAATGAGGAAAATCAGAGAGAGAGAAGGTTGGAGGATGTGGAGTTGGTGAAGCAGGATGTAGATAGGATTAGTGAGGAGGAAGTGAGAGCAGCGATTAAGAGGATGAAGAATGGAAAGTCGGTTGGACCAGATGACATACCGGTAGAAGCGTGGAGATGTTTAGGAGAGATGGCAGTGGAGTTTTTAACCAGATTGTTTAACAGGAATCTGGAAGGCGAGAGGATGCCTGAGGAATGGAGAAGGAGTGTGTGAGAGTGTGCTGGTACCGATCTTTAAGCATAGGGGAGATGTGCAGACCTGCAGTAACTACAGGGGAATTAAGTTGATCAGTCACACCATGAAGTTATGGGAAAGAGTAGTGGAAGCCAGGCTGAGAGAAGAGGTGACCATCTGGTGACCAACAGTATGGTTTCATGCAGAGGAAGAGCACCAAATATGCCTTATTTGCTTTGAGGATGTTGATGGAGAAGTATAGAGAAGGACAGAAGGAGTTGCATTGTGTATTTGTGGATTTAGAGAAAGCGTACGACAGAGTGCCAAGAGAGAAGTTGTGGTATTGTATGAGGTAGGCAGGTGTGTCAGAGAAGTATGTGAGGGTGGTGCAGGACATGTATGAGGACAGTGTGACGGCAGTGAATTGTGCAGTAGGTACGACAGACTGGTTCAGGGTAAAGGTTGGACTGCATCAAGGATCGGCCCTGAGCCCTTTCCTGTTTGCAGTGGTGATTGACAGGTTGACGGACGAGGTCAGACAGGAGTCTCCCTGGACTATGATGTTTGCAGATGATATTGTGATTTGTGGTGAGAGTAGGGAGCAGGTTGAGAAGAGCCTGGAGAGGTGGAGATATGCGCTGGAGAAAAGAGGAATGAAAGTCAGTAGGAGTAAGTACATGTGTGTGAATGAGAGGGAGGGCAGTGGAGTGATGCGGTTGCAGGGAGAAGAGGTGGAGAAGATGGAGGAGTTCAGGTACCTGGGGTCAACAGTGCAAAATAATGGAGTGTATGTTAGAGAAATAAAGAAAAGAGTGCAGGCAGGGTGGAGTGGGTGGAGAAGAGTGACAGGAGTGATTTGTGATAGTAGGGTATCTGCAAGAATGAAAGGGAAAGTTTATAGGACTGTGGTGAGACCTGCAATGTTGTATGGATTAGAGACAGTGGCATTGAGTAAGACAGGAGGTGGAGGTGGAGGTAGCAGAGCTGAAGATGTTAAGGTTTTCGTTGGGAGTGACGAGGATGGACAAGATTAGAAATTAGTTTATTAGAGGGACAGTGCATGTAGGATGTTTTGGTGACAAGGTGAGGGATGCGAGATTGAGATGGTTTGGACATGTGCAGAGAAGGGACATAAATTATATTGGTAGAAGAATGCTGAAGATGGAGCCACCAGGTAGGAGGAAAAGAGGAAGGCCATGGAGGAGGTTCATGGATGTGGTGAGGGAAGACATGCAGGTAGTGAAAGAGGCAGATGTAGAGGACAGGGTGGTATGGAGACGGATGATCCGCTGTGGCGACCCCTAATGGGAGCAGCCGAAAGAAGAAGAAGATTAACTTGGTCAAAAAGCACATTGCACCATTTTCTTTATTTTTAAGTGGAAATTAGTTTTGTATTTGTATGCACATGTAATTTTCGTATGCAGCATGTAGTGTAAATATCCATTAGATTTGAGTTATTTTGGTTATTAATTAACATTTATTTCCATTTGGTGATGAAGCTCGGGTGTTCTTGTATTCAGAGCAGTGAGAACTGCATACAATTCTAGACTGAGACTCCTGAAGTTACTGAGTGTCACAGTTGGACCCTGGAAACACAGATTTTAATGCTCCCACATTGAAGTTGATTGCTTTCCAATTTATTCTTTCTGTATAATTGAATTTTGTTAATAACTGAAATTTAATTTAGTAAACAACAATGATTTGTTGATACTTCATAATCATCTATGATATAGAATCAAAACATTGTTTCTATCACCAGCATTTCTATTTTCTTTCTTAGAAAAAATAAAGTATAAGTTAACAAACAATAGCAAGAGAAAAATAAGTGAACTGTTCATGAAATAATCACAAAAAAATGTTTTTAATGACACCGAGACTCATACAGTCCATTTAGAATAATCAACTTTTAACATTCATCTTAATCTCAAAGGTGTTCAGTGAAGTCGAGATTAGAGCTCTGTGCAGGCCAGTTCAGTTCTTCCACACCAAACTCATCCAACCATGTCTTTATGAACCTCAGTTTGTGCACTGTGGCATGGTCATGCTGGATTAATAAAGGGCCATCTCCAAACTATTCCCACAATATTAGAAGCATAGCATTGTCCAAAATGATTTGGTATGCTAAAGTAATTAACATTTCACTACACTTTAAGTCAAGGGCTGAGTCTTACCCCTAAAGTACAGCCCCATACCATTACCACTCCTCAACCAAACCTTACAGTTGACTAATAAACGTATTAGAAGTTGGATAAACACAAAAAATGAACGTCGGTGCAAAATACCTAAAGGTTTATACATTTAACATTTTAGATTTAAAAAAGGCTTGAGGGTGAGATTTGTCTGCACTTTAATTCTTATAGGTCCAGACATATACAACAAAAATCTATTCCCTGATCTTGCTGTGTAACCGTGTGATCAAGCTCAAGTTTGCAGTAAATCAGTAACATTGGGCTCAGGGGACAATGGATTGGAAGCCATTTCATTAGATAATGTTCAGAAAGCACATATGGGTGAGATGCTCAGGTAGCCTCATACATGCTGCCATAAAATGTAGTTGTAGTGTAACTGTAGATGGACCAACAATGTTCTGATGGCTTGGAATGGAGTCCAGTTTGTTAGAGCTAATTAAAATTAACATTACAATTTAAAGATCCCCCGATATTTACAGAACAATTTCCCTTTACATCCCTTCAAATAAGAAATTTAAGAAGATGATTTGTTTTATGGTTGTATGTTAGAGCACTTGTGGTTCCTTAAGGAGCATTGATGAATATAGCTCCGTCCACAGTGTCCACAGAGGTACAGCTTCTGTCCTGTATGACTCTGCTGGTGGCTGAGGAGGGCACGCCGAGCACTAAAACTCTTCCCACACTGTTTACAGTGATACGGCTTCTCTCCTGTGTGGATACGCTGGTGTCTAAGCAGATGACTCTGTTGAGTAAAAAACTTCCCACACTGATCACAGTGATACGGCTTCTCTCCTGTGTGGACACGCTGGTGTGATTTGAGATTACTCAGGTGAGTAAAACTCTTTCCACACTGTTTACAGTGATACGGCTTCTCTCCTGTGTGGATACGCTGGTGTGATTTGAGATGATCCTGTTGAGTAAAACTCTTCCCACACTGTTCACAGAAATACGGCTTCACTCCTGTGTGGACACGCTGGTGTATTCTAAAATTTCTCTGATGAGTAAAACTCTTCCCACACTGTTCACAGTGATACGGCTTCTCTCCTGTGTGGATACTCTGGTGTGATTTGAGAGTACTCTGGTGAGTAAAACTCTTCCCACACTGTTTACAGTGATACGGTTTCACCCCTGTGTGAACACGCTGGTGTGATTTGAGACTACTCGGGTGAGTAAAACTCTTCCCACACTGTTCACAGTAATACGGCTTCTCTCCTGTGTGGATACGCTGGTGTGATTTGAGAGTACTCAGGTGAGTAAAACTCTTCCCACACTGTTCACAGTGATACGGCTTCACTCCTGTGTGGACACGCTGGTGTGATTTGAGATGATCCTGTTGAGTAAAACTCTTCCCACACTGATCACAGTGATACGGCTTCTCTCCTGTGTGGATACGCTGGTGTCTTTTCAGAACAGCAATTTTAGTAAAACTCTTCCCACAATCTGAGCAGTGGTGCATCTGAAAAACAATATAAAATGATTCAATATACTGTAATAATTTTAGATGTGGTCTTGCATGTTATCAGAAATGTCTGCTATAGTAATCTGATATGGGTTGAAACAAGTTAAATGAGAGGTATTTTGAGGCCTTTTAGAAAAGCTTTAACCTTTAACCCGGCCTCGACACAGATTTTGGGACTCACAGCTTAAATGCTCTAACTAACTTTAAATGTTCACAGTTCCTGATAAAATGTGCTACATACACAATTTAAATATCTTTTAAAAGAAGACACTTTGAGTCCATTATTCACATGTTGATATTGCTCAAAAAGATAATAAGTTATAGATGATTAAGTACTGTAAAAAAAAAAAACCTTAAATGAAATTTTTATTCCTTCATATATAAATACATGAAATCAGTCCTGGAGCAAAGCCACATTTCTCAAGAGTTTATATGTTAAAATTGAATGAAGATATCATAAAAATGAGATTCCTACAAACATTTGTCTGAGACCATGTCTGGTTCGCCCCTCCCCGCCCAGATTTTAGGACTCACAGCTTAAATGCTCTAACTAACTTTAAATGTTCACAGTTCCTGATAAAATGTGCTACATACACAATTTAAATATCTTTTAAAAGAAGACACTTTGAGCTTTACTCTCAAACATCAAAGTTGAAATTGCTCAAAAAGATATTAAGTTATAGATGATAAATCCCATGAATATACATTTCCTGCATTGAACATTATTTTTATTTGATATATAAATACATGAAATCAGTCCTGGAGCAATCCAGAAAAGTACTGGGTTAAAAGCCACATGTCTCATGAGTTTATATTTTACATTTAATGAAGATTTTCATAACAAATGAGATTCCTACAAACATTTCACTGAGATTATGTCTGATCCTTTTGTCCCTCCCGCTGTGTGAGAGACACCTGCAAAACTCAGGTGATCATTCATACTCTATTCATACAGTCTGCATATTAATGAATTGCTGACCATTAAAGGCTTTTGTTATACATGTTTGGGGCTATTGATGTTGATTTGGCATTCATATTGATGGCAGGTATCCAGACAAGCTATTGTTCTACAGTCATGACCATTCATATTGATGTCTGGCCATTCCAATCTCAACAATACACACACACACACACACACACACACACACACACACACACACACACACACACACACACTAACTTTTCAAGCATTTCTCTTAGAAAAACAAACAGGCAATAAGACCAATAAAATCGTATAAAACTATAAAGGAAGATATATTGTAACTTACAGATGTAAAATCACATCTCCATGCAGATCTCCAAGTCTCTGTTGTTACTCCGCCCTTTTTTCCTTGTTTTCTTTGTTTTCTTGTAAACAAAGTCCAGTTAAGACCTATAAACAGCTGTTTGTGTTGACCTGAGAGCTGCATCACTTCCTGGTTTGTCACTATGCACATGCTACTTCTGGCAGAAAGAGTTTGTAAATTGTAATAAAACTAAGACTCATACACGTGGAGAATAAAATCCTCCCATATATCGTTAGAATCCTGCACTTATTGGCTACATTTGCCATCAATCATTTTGCTTCCATAATGCTAATGGCTGGAAAGAAAAGGTTTGAAATGAGATGCGCGCATAAAAAAACATGATGACACCTGCAGAGAGTAGAGACTCCACCCAAGATTCCACCGCTTTTACTTTTTATTTTTTTTTTGTGGTCTCAACCGTTTTTAACACTATTTTCTACCAGCCATATGTTTTTTTTTACCAGCAAGATGTCTTTTTTTTATGTGAAAATTATATAATAATGTAAGTAGTGCGTTTTTTTTATGCATGTTGTTATTGTGTACTGCTTACACAATATCAGCAAATACATGCTGACTCCTACCATGCCTAACTTGTTTACTGTTGTTTACTGGTTAACTGCACACTGCCATAAACATTTTCTGTGTATGTGTATATATATGTATATATGTATATGTATGTATATATACATATATATTTAGATATCTTTATATCTTTATTTATCTGCCTTCTTTTTCTTACTATATTTTTCTTTAAATTATTATATTTATATTTTTATTCCCCTTTTTACCCTATTTTATTCCCTCATGCCGGACCGTCGTTAAAAGCATTTCACTGCATGTCGTACCCTGTATGTATGTGTATGTGACAAATAAAATTTGATTTGATTTGATTTGAAATACATCTTATTTTCAATTCCAGGAAACAGAGAAAAAGACTGTGGAACCTGTTGTGCTTCTGTGATAACATCAGAGCTTAACAGGATTCAGTCCACGATCACAAAGCTACCTGAAACTATGTTCAAGCAATGTTTGGGTGATTTTGGATTTAGCAAAATACATTTCTGATTCAGAACATTTGCTAATAGTAGCTCTCATTAGACAAGGTTTAAAATCTGGACTGGTGCAAACAATCAATTTTAGCTGATCTGGATGCTGTCTTTCAAATGATGTGTGAAAATCCTGTGGTTGGGACAACAATACATTGATGACGACTGCAGGTAATTATCTGTGGCTGTCAAAAGCAGCAACCTACTTCCTCCTAATGGCCTATGAGGGCATTTTCAATCAACTTGTTAGCATGTACCTCCGCTTTCAGACTCTCAGCTGAAAATCACCTACCTAAATGTAAATGTGAACAGTTCCTGACATACTACATACACAATTTAGATACATTTAGAAAGAAGATACTTTGACCCAGCCATTAGTGTTGCACATGTCAGTGCACTCTTAGTGCAGGTCTCAACCCCGGATATATGTGGAGGGTTGCGTTATGAAGGACATCCAGTGTAAAACATGTGCCAAATCAAACATGCAGATCACAAATCAGAATTTCATACCGGATCGGTCAAGGGCCGGGTTACAAACGACCACCACAGGTATCGTTAGCCAACAGGGTACCGGTGGAAATTGGGCTACGGTTGGCGGAAGGAAAGAGAAGAAGAGGAGGAAGACGTCTACAGAGGCAGCGGAAAAAGAAGAAGTGGAGGAGAGTGGAGGTTCGGGTTGGTACTTTAAATGTTGGTACTATGACTGGTAAAGAAGGTGCTTGAGATGGAGGATAAGGAAAAATTCTGGAGTAAGTTAGATGAAGTGGTATACATGTTTTGCTTTCTGTATCTCCTCACTCACTCCTACAGGTGGTAATGCTTTGGATTTGTCTGATATTCCTCTCTGGATAAAGACACTAATGCCATCAGAGAGTTGAATGGAAAGCTGGTGAGCAGGAGGTCACTGTGTATCACTATGGCTGAGCAGTGGACAGGGAGCAGCCGCCACACCAAGCCCTACCTCCATCCATCCAGGAACATGCAGTGGCTCCATCTACAGCGTAAGTCATACTGTCCTCATAATGTCCTACAAAACTTTACTAAACACACACACTGTGTACCGGTCAAACACACACATTATGTAAAGTAACACATCTCTGTTTTTCACTTTCAGGTCATCGTGTTGTCGTTCTGCTCCACTGAATTCATCATTTTATTTATTTTGCTTTTATTAATTATTTCTTTCTCTTTTTTACAGAAATAGTTTTATTACTGTAAATAAATATGTAAATAACTAACAGTAATGAAGGTGTTTCATTATTGATCATTCATAAAATTCCCTCTTAATACATGAGAACTTTCATTAGAACTGAAAGAGACGGTGCTGTGAAAAGAGAACAGTAATAACAGAGTTGTGTTCGTGAAAACCCTGGAAACAGATCATGTAAATACACTACTCTGACGCTGACACCATTTATTTAATGGATGAATAAAATTGATCTGAAATAAATTCAAATATTTAAGCTGTAATACTGCACTGTATTTAACTTATTATTATTATTATTATTATTATTATTATTATTATTATTATTATTATTATTATTATTATTA
>NC_060887.1:3026790-3042105 GCF_014805685.1 Silurus meridionalis | reverse complement strand
TGTGATTTGAGAGTACTCAGGTAAGTAAAACTCTTCCCACACTGTTTACAGTAACACAGCTTCTCTCCTGTGTGGATACGCTGGTGTATTCTAAAATTACTCTGTTGAGTAAAACTCTTCTCACACTGATCACAGTGATACGGCTTCACTCCTGTGTGGATACGCTGGAGTAATTTGAGATGACTCGGGTGAGTAAAACTCTTCCCACACTGTTCACAGTGATACGGCTTCACTCCTGTGTGGACACTTTGGTGCGATTTGAGATGACCCTGTTGAGTAAAACTCTTCTCACACTGATCACAGTGATAAGGCTTCTCTCCTGTGTGGATACGTTGGTGTCTTTTCAGAACAGCAATTTTAGTAAAACTCTTCCCACAATCTGAGCAGTGATGCATCTGGAAAACAATATAAAATGATTCAATATAGTTTAATAATTTTAGATTTGGTCTTGCATGTTATCAGAAATGTCTGCTATAGTAATCTGATATGGTTTGAAATAAGTTAAATGAGAGGTATTTTGAGGCCTTTTAGAAAACCTTAAACCTGCTAGGCCTCAACACAGATTTTGGGACTCACAGCTGAAATGCTCTACCTAACTTTAAATGTTAACAGTTCCTGATAAAAGTAGACGACATACACAATTTAAATATCTTGGAAAAGAAAACACTTTAAGCTTTACTGTCCATTATTCACAGTTGATATTGCTCAAAAAGATAATAAGTTATAGATGATTAAGTACTGTAAAAAAAAAAAAACCTTAAATGAAATTTTTTATTCCTTCATATATAAATACATGAAATCAGTCCTGGAGCAAAGCCACATTTCTCAAGAGTTTATATGTTAAAATTGAATGAAGATATCATAAAAAATGAGATTCTTACAAACATTTGTCTGAGACCATGTCTGGTTCGCCCCTCCCCGCCCAGATTTTAGGACTCAGCTGAAATGCTCTACCTAAATTTAAATGTTCACAGTTCCTGATAAGAATGTGCTACATACACAATTTAAATATCTAAGGAAAGAAGACACTTTGAGCTTTACTCTCAAACATCAAAGTTGAAATTGCTCAAAAAGATTTTAAGTTATAGATGATGAAGTCCCATAGATATACATTTCCTGCATTGAACATTATTTTTATTTTATATATAAATACATGAAATCAGTCCTGGAGCAATCCAGAACAGCACTGGGTTGAAAGCCACATGTCTCATGAGTTTATATTTCAAATTTTATGAAGATTTTCATAACAAATGAGATTCCTACAAACATTTAGCTGAGACAACGTCTGATCCTTTTCCCCCTCCCGCTGTTTGAGAGACACATAAACTCAGGTGATCATTCATACTCTATTCATACAGTCTGCATAGAAATGAATTTGTTATACATGTTTGGGGCTATTGATGTTGATTTGGTATTCATATTGATGGCCAGGTAGCCAGACAAGCTATTGTTCTACAGTCATGACCATTCATATTGATGTCTGGCCATTCCAATCTCAACAATACACACACACACACACACACACACACACACACACACACACACACGCACACACACACACCCACCAACTTACTGTTCAAGCATTTCTCTTATAAAAACAAACAGGCAATAAAACCAATAAAATCGTATAAAACTATAAAGGAAGATATATTGTAACTTACAGATGTAAAATCACATCTCCATGCAGATCTCCAAGTCTCTGTTGTTACTCCGCCCTTTTTTTCCTTGTTTTCTTTGTTTTCTTGTAAACAAAGTCCAGTTAGCACGACCTATAAACAGCTGTTTGTGTTGACCTGAGAGCTGCATCACTTCCTGGTTTGTCACTATGCACATGCTACTTCTGGCAGAAAGAGTTTGTAAATTGTAATAAAACTAAGACTCATACACGTGAAGAATAAAATCCTCACATTTTCCATTAATCATTTTGTTTCCATAATGCTACTAGCTGGAAAGAAAAGGTTTGAAATGAGAGGCAGCGCATAAAAAAACCATGACAACACCTGCAGAGAGAGTAGAGACTCAACCCAAGATTCCACATCTTTTACTTTTTTATTTTTTTTGTGGTCTCAACCGTTTTTAACACTATTTTCTACCAGCCATATGTTTTTTTTTTTACCAGCAAGATGTCTTTTTTTTTATGTGAAAGTTATATAATAATGTAAGTAGTGCGTTTTTTTTATGCATGTTGTTATTGTGTACTGCTTACACAAAATCAGCAAATACATCTTATTTTCAATTCCAGGAAACAGAGAAAAAGACTGTGGAACCTGTTGTGCTTCTGTGATAACATCAGAGCTTAACAGGATTCAGTCCACGATCACAAAGCTACCTGAAACTATGTTCAAGCAATGTTTGGGTTATTTTGGATTTAGCAAAATACATTTCTGATTCAGAAAATTTGCTAATAGTAGCTCTCATTAGACAAAGCTCAAAATCTGGACTGGTGCAAACAATCAGTACCTACTGAGCTGATCTGGATGCTGTCTTTCAAATGATGTGTGAAAATCCCTGTGGTTGGGACAACAATACATTGATGACGACTGCAGGTAATTATCTGTGGCTGTCAAAAGCAGCAACCTACTTCCTCCTAATGGCCTATGAAGGCATTTTCAATCAACTTGTTAGCATGTCCCTCCGCTTTCAGACTCTCAGCTGAAAATCACCTACCTAAATGTAAATGTGAACAGTTCCTGACCAAAGTGTTCTACATACACAATTTAGATACATTTGGAAAGAAGATACTCTGACCCAGCCATTAGTGTTGCACAAGTCAGTGGTTACCAACAGCATTACCAACGACCACCACAGGTATCGTTAGCCAACAGGGTACCGGTGGAAATTGGGCTACGGTTGGCCGAAGGAGGAGAAGGAGAGGAGGAAGACGTCTACAGAGGCAGCGGAAAAAGAAGAAGTGGAAGAGAGTGGAGGTTCGGGTTGGTACTTTAAATGTTGGTACTATGACTGGTAAAGGGGGAGAGGTGGGCTTGAGATGGAGGATAAGGAAAAATTCTGGAGTAAGTTAGATGAAGTGGTATATGGTAAACCTAGGAATGAAAGATTTGTGATTGCGGCAGACTTTAAAGGGCATGTAGGTGAAGGGAACAAAGGTGATGAGGAGGTGATGGTAGTTATGGAATTAAGGAGAGGAATGTGGAAGGGCAGATGGTGGTAGATTTTTGCTAAAAAGAGAAAAATGGCAGTGGTGAACACGTATTTTATGAAGAAGGAGGATCATAGAGTGACGTATAAGAGTGGAGGAAGGTGCACACAGGTGGACTATGTTCTATGTAGGAGATGCAACCTGAAGGAAATTGGCAACTGTAAGGTGTTGCCAGGGACAGCGATGTAGCACGTTTTGGAGACAAGGTGAGGGGGTGAGATTGATATGTATGTTTTCTGATCAGAAAAGACACCACGGGCATCGTTGATCACATGGGAAATAATACAAATCTAACAATATCAATAGCACCTTATGAAAAATATTTACTGAGAAAAATGGTGACGTTTTTAATACTTATTTTACCCGCTGTATGTTGTCTCCTGTTATAATCACATGTAAGCACTGCTAATGTTGACATACAGACTTATGCTGTGATTAAACGGGGTGTATTCGAGCAGATGTAGTTGTGTTGGCCTATTTAGATAATAGATGCCTTTTAGGCTAAGACCACCTGTTCTCTTTGGGTCCATCAACACTGTGATTCCAGGCTACACTAGTACTCAACACAGTGGAAACATGGTTCTAATTTTCAAAAGTAATACTAATAAATGATCTTAAAGTGCGAGGCAGAAACTAAACAAACTTGCAGTCCGCCACTTAATACTTTACTTTAAAACTAAACTTCCTCTGGGAGATCACTGGGATACGCATGTGAATATTTGATCTGTTAACTGGTTGCATTTGTAAAAGCTGTTGGTATTAAACATTGTTTACTTTATTAACTGAGTAAAAAGCTGAAGAACAGATCAAATAGGACAATTGATTAAAGATTTGGGGAGAAATTTCGTGTTTGCTTGTAAAAGGATTTTTTTAATAAATAAAAAAAACAGTAGTTTATTGTGATACACTTAAAGTTAAAGTATTTTTTTATTATTTAATTATAAAATACATTATGATGTATCTTTGCCCTGCAAACCACACTGAAAGTTGAGACATGAATAAATTGTACCTTTGATCCAGCAGCAGCAGCAGGAGTGTGTGGAGTTTCTCCTAAAGATCTCCGTCTGGACTCTGATTTCATGATCAGAGGTGTAAAGAATCAGGACACTGGAAGAAAAATGCAGAGGTTCATGACTCCAGAATGTCCACTAGCTGTTCCCCGAGCAGCTCAGCTGCTACATTTCACTGTATCTCACCTTTGGGTAAAAATCCGCTAAATCCGGGACAAAAACGGGGTTGAAGCTCGCGCGCGATAGATTTATAACAGCGAAAGGAACGTTGATGTGCACGCGCAGAAAGTGGAGAAAAACTCACGCACCCAACATCCACTTCAGACCGGAGCGCGTGAAAGAAGTCTATAGGTACAAACAGATCACAACGCAGTGGGCGGGGCCAACGGGCTCGAGTTCTAAATCCGCAAACATCATTGGCTCAGACATTGTCAAGAAGTGAAATCTGATTGGTGCCTGATCTTCAGCGGTTGAGCTTCATGAGAGACATGACTTCATCATCTATCACTCTTCATTCTCTTCTACCATCATTCTCCATTTTTATTTGTTCATAGATTTCGGTTTACAAATAAACGGAGATTCACACAAATTAATTCGATTCACAAATGTAAATGGGGATTTAAATAGGAATGAATACTTAGATGTTCACTTCACTCAGGATCTGTGTTGGTCCTGTCACATCTTCTCTTCATCTTCCTCCTATTGATCTCTTCTCTTCTCTTGATTTGTATCAATACCATACAGCCAATTAACATGCAAACTGTTAAAACACTTCATAAAAAAGAAAAGAAAAGAATGCAAGAAAGAAAGAAATCACATGCTTTTTATTAACATAAACAAATTCCTTTTCATACGGAGTCTTTACAGAAATATGAGTACAGTCAATTGTGTTGATTACATTTGTAAAACTGAACATTGCTGCAAGTGCATTTAAATTTCAGCCTGTTCTTGCACAGTGAAGGGAAACCTGATGTATCGACTACCCACCTTAATAATAACATCCAAAATGACAGGCACTATAGGCAGATATACCTATAGCATGAGATTTAATAGAATTATGTTATATCCAAAGAATGTCTTTGTGAAAAGTTAATTATATATAATATTTATATAAAGTATTTCCCTGTCTGCCATTTCCCACTAAAACAACCTGTTGTCATTAACCCCAGAGTGGTGAGGACCTGTATTTGGACGGGGATGGTATGGTTCTGGTGTGTTTCCCTCTGTAGTACTGGACCCAATTCAGCACATAGATCCAGGAGCACAGCTGTAGGAATCTAAATCAGCTTATTATCCCGTCATCATCATGGGCCAGGAAATCATCATGGTCTCTGGAGACTATTTTTCTCCTTAATCTTCCATTGGCGTAATCCTCCAGCAGTGCCATCATGCAGCATTACACACGGGGGTCACCACAGCATTTATGATTTATTCCAGCTCATTATGGAAAGATAAAATAAACTAATATTTGGTCCTGTGCCATGAACATAAAAGCAATAATAGCTACAGAAAAGCTCCTGCTTCCCTCTGTAGCGGGTATTTAAATCCCATTTAAAATGCTTTCAGTGATTCTACATTCTGTTTATATGAAGTGTTTCAACAGTTTGCATGTTAATTGGCTGTATGGTGCATTAAAGAGCATTTTAGGTGAATTTATGAACCACATCTGTCTGGAAAAGACACATGTCCAAATACTTTTGACCACACAGTGTGTATCAGCTGAAAAGCAGCAGCTTTGGATCAGTCGCGTTTCCACTGGGATTCAATCTGAAATAATACTTTTAATTTTTTATTATATGAAATATTTCATATTATATATTTGATATTATTACAGACAACCAATCAGATTTCACTTCCTGACAATGTCTGAGCCAATGATGTTTGCAGATTTAGAACGCGAGCCCGTTGGCCACGCCCACTGCTTTGTGATCTGTGTTTGTACCTATAGACTTCTTTCACGCGCTCCGGTCTGAGGTCGTGAGTTTTTCTCCACTTTCCGCGCGTGCACATCGACGGTACTTTCGCTGTTATAAATCTATCGCGCGCGAGCTTCAACCCTGTTTTTGTCCCGGATTTAGCGGATTTTTACCCAAAGGTGAGATACAGTGAAATGTAGCAGCTGAGCTGCTCGGGGAACAGCTAGTGGACATTCTGGAGTCATGAACCTCTGCATTTTTCTTCCAGTGTCCTGATTCTTTACACCTCTGATCATGAAATCAGAGTCCAGACGGAGATCTTTAGGAGAACCTCCACACACTCCTGCTGCTGCTGCTGCTGGATCAAAGGTACAATTTATTCATGTCTCAACTTTCAGTGTGGTTTGCAGGGCAAAGATACATCATAATGTATTTTATAATTAAATCATAAAAAAATACTTTAACTTTAAGTGTATCACAATAAACTACTGTTTTTTTTAATTTATTAAAAAAATCATTTTACAGGGAAACACGAAATTTCTCCCCAAATCTTTAATCAATTGTCCTATTTGATCTGTTCTTCAGCTTTTTACTCAAATGAGAAAGTAAACAATTAGGGATGCACCGAAATGAAAATTCTTGGCCAAACCAAAAACTGAAGGAAATAATGCCTATTAATTATTATTTTTTCAATTGCATAAATTAATATTAAAGTTTCAAAGAATAAATCAGTTACAAATTATGAAAATATTTATTTATAGCACATTGCAACAATGCACAGGATAAAATAAAATTCAAACAATGTCTGTGGTGAAACTGATTGCTGAAATATCTGCAGTTATATGCTTATGGACGTGAGTTGCAACAACATTAAACAGCTCAGGTAAACACACCTCTGAAAAATGTCGTCTGCTCGGTATGGCATAACAGGGCTCAATGTGCTCGATCAGCCTGCGAAACCCTACATCTTCTACGACAGAGAATGGCTGATTATCTATGGCAATGAATTCCATAATCTTTTTGTGTAATGATCTTTGCCTTGACACCATCACTGGGAAAATTCCTGCCTTTTCAAAAACGTCCGCCACAGACGGAGTGCGCGTGCTCGGAGGGGTTTTGCTTTTCTGTGCCGCGTTCCTCTCATATTCAGCATAGCGATCGGGATGTTTGGATTTTAGCTGATAAATTAAACCCGACGTGCAGACGCACCTCCTCTTGAAATTTCGGCATTACATGTTTTGCAAATCGCTATCCGTGGGTCTTTCTCAGATATACTGAAATACGTCCACACATGTTGCTGCAGGCGCGGTTTCTGTTTGCGTCATCACAACAAACTGTTTCGGCCGTGTTGTTTCGGTGATCAAAGTCTTTCGGCCGAAAACCGAAAATGCACTTTTGGTGGCCGAATATTCGGTGCATCCCTATAAACAATGTTTGATACCAACAGCTTTTACACATGCAACCAGTTAACAGATCAAATATTCACATGCGTATCCCAGTGATCTCCCAGAGGAAGTTTAGTTTTAAAGTAAAGTATTAAGTGGCGGACTGCAAGTTTGTTTAGTTTCTGCCCCGCACTTTAAGATCATTTATTAGTATTACTTTTGAAAATTAGAACCATGTTTCACTGTGTTGAGTACTAGTGTAGCCTGGAATCACACTGTTCATGGACCCAAAGAGAACAGGTGGTCTTAGCCTAAAAGGCATCTATTATCAAAATAGGCCAACACAACTACATCTGCTCGAATACACCCCGTTTAATCACAGCATAAGTCTGTATGTCAACATAAGCAGTGCTTACATGTGATTATAACAGGAGACAACATACAGCGGGTAAAATAAGTATTGAAAACGTCACCATTTTTCTCAGTAAATATATTTCATAAGGTGCTATTGATATTGTTAGATTTTTATTATTTCCCATGTGATCAACGATGCCTGTGGTGTCTTTTCTGATCAGGGATGAATCACAGCACACAGAATGGCACAAATGTTCTTCTTCAGTTTATTGCAGATAACAGACGAGTATATACACACTGGAATAACCCTGAGCTAAAGCCGTTCTTGATTTGGTAAGAAAACATAGTTACTGGAGATGTGTGAGTCCAGATAAAGACTTCCATAAAGATAACACTAACAGACATGAAATCCAGACATACAAAGATATCAAACCATTCAGAAGTTTAGAAATCCTTCTGTAACCAATGCAATCAGTTGGGACTGAAGCAGCTGATATTAATTTACAATGACAATAGGCAGGATTGCTTTCTAATTACTGATTGATATCTACTGCTGTCTTGGCTTTTCATTCCTTTTTGCACCTCCCTGTCTTCATGTGTTCAATAGTTTTTCTTGTGTGTGTGTTGTTTCACAACATTACACAACTTCATTTATGGACATGTATGGTTTGATTCCTTTGTATGTGTGGATTGTATGGGTTGTTACCAACATCTGATAAAGATTTTATGTCACTAGCACCTTTAGAAATATATTTACTGAGAAAAATGTTGACATGTTCAATACTTATTTTACCCGCTGTATGTAAAGCAGAGCATAAGCACTGATGATATTTATCATCTCCCGTTCACCTTCCAGCTTCACCTTCATCACCCTATCAGAAACTCTCTTCACCTCCACTACACTCTTACTGTACTCTTCCTTCAGAATCACCCCTACACCATTTCTCTTTCTATCCACACCATGATAGAACAGTTTAAACACCTCCAATGTTCCTGGTCTTATTCACTTTCCATTTTTTCTCCTAAACACACAACATATCTACCTTTCTCCTCTCCATCATATCAGCTCCCTCTCTCCCTTTACCAGTCATAGTAATGTAAGAAAAAATGATGAGGACAACAAAGATCGTAATGAAGAAGTTTATAACAGCGTAGCAGTGACAAAATACACAAAGCACTTTGGGTTCATCGGAGTCAGAAAGAACCTCGAGAAAACTCTGCCCAGATATTTTATATTATTCTTCCCATTGAAGTATAGACCGGAGGTATCCTTTAAATGTAAATTAGATATAGGAAATACGTGACGAAACAAAAGGCTGGGGGATACCATTCTCGGGCGAAGGTGAGCAGGTGGTAATCACTGGTATTCACACATTTGCTGGCGCTGGTCCCCCAGCAGGTCAGGAAGGTGTATTGTTTGAATGATCATCTTGGTCTCAGACACCTTTTGGTTAGAGATAGTCCTTGATGGCTTGCTGCCTCTCCCAGACTGATTCAATTAAGTCTATGATTAAGATTGATACAACTGAAATTCTACATCAAACTACATAAATACTTTTTATCAATTTTTAGCCATTTTGAGGATGAGCTGAATTTGATATAGTGTGGGGTGGAATCTGGATTAAGGCAGTCTGTAATTCTTACAGTACCAACAATTAAAGTACCAACCCGAACCTCCACTCTCCGCCACTTCTTCTTTTTCCGCTGCCTCTGTAGACGTCTTCCTCCTCTCCTTCTGCTCCTTCTGCCAACCGTTGTCCAATTTCCACCGGTACCCTGTTGGCTAACGATACCTGTGGTGGTCATTGGTAACCCAGGCCTCGACCGATCCGGTATGAAATTCTGATTCGTGATCTGCATGTTTGATTTGGCACATGTTTTACACTGGATGTCCTTCATAACGCAACCCCCCACATGTATCCGGGGTTGAGACCTGCACTAAGAGTGCACCTACTTGTGCAACACTAATGGCTGGGTCAGAGTATCTTCTTTCTAAATGTATCTAAATTGTGTATGTAGAACACTTTGGTCAGGAACTGTTCACATTTACATTTAGGTAGGGGATTTTCAGCTGAGAGTCTGAAAGTGGAGGTACATGCTAACAAGTTGATTAAAAATGCCCTCATAGGCCATTAGGAGGAAGTAGGTTGCTGCTTTTGACAGCCACAGATAATTACCTGCAGTCGTCATCAATGTATTGTTGTCCCAACCATAGGGATTTTCACACATCATTTGGAAGACAGCATGCAGATCAGATCAGTAGGTACTGATTGTTTGCACCAGTCCAGATTTTGAGCTTTGTCTAATGAGAGCTACTATTAGCAAATGTTCTGAATCAGAAATGCATTTTGCTAAATCCAAAATCACCCAAACATTGCTTGAACATAGTTTCAGGTAGCTTTGTGATCGTGGACTGAATCCTGTTAAGCTCTGATGTTATCACAGAAGCACAACAGGTTCCACAGTCTTTTTCTCTGTCTCCTGGAATTGAAAATAAGATGATATAATGCTGCCTGGTCTGGTACTAGAAAAACTCCTCCACCTTAAAAACATAAATATCGGGGATTTTGGAAGATTTTATACAAGTATTAAGTAGTTAACCATTTGTGTGAGCGCAACAAATAGCCCATTGTTCTCAGGTGTTGATATTTAGCAATAGATTAAATAAAAATGGAGAAGAGTAACCACGACTAACTATACATCATTCTAAAGCTTTAAGTCTCAAGCAGCAATTTCAGATCTCTGTTTTTCAATGGAGCAGTACACAATAACAACATGCATAAAAAAAAATGCACTACTTACATTATTATATTTCCGAATAACTTTCACATAAAAAAACGACATCTTGCTGGTAAAAAAAAACCAAATATGGCTGGTAGAAAATAGTGTTAAAAACGGTTGAGACCACAAAAAAAATAAATAAATAAATAAAAAAGTAAAAGCGGTGGAATCTTGGGTGGAGTCTCTACTCTCTCTGCAGGTGTTATGTTTTTTTTATGCGCCGCCTCTCATTTCAAACCTTTTCTTTCCAGCCAGTAGCATTATGGAAACAAAATGATTGATGGAGATTGTAGCCAATAAGTGCAGGATTCTAACGATATATGTGAGGATTTTATTCTCCACGTGTATGAGTTTTATTACAATTTACAAACTCTTACTGCCAGAAGTAGCACGTGCATAGTGACAAACCAGGAAGTGATGCAGCTCTCAGGTCAACACAAACAGCTGTTTATAGCTCGTGCTAACTGGACTTTGTTTACAAAAAAACAAAGAAACAAGGAAAAAAAAGGACAATCAAAAAAGTTGTTTTATCTGAGATTTGCAAAAAAGCAGCAATGTGGAAAATATTTTTGGGGCGGAGTAACAACAGAGACTAGGAGATCTGCATGGAGATGCGATTTTACATCTGTAAGTTACAATATATCTCCCTTTATAGTTTTATACGATTTTATTTGGTTTTATAAGAGAAATGCTTGAAAATGCTTGTGTGTGTGTGTGTGTGTGTGTGTGTGTGTGTGTGTGTGTGTGTGTGTGTGTGTGTATTGTTGAGATTGGAATGGCCAGACATCAATATGAATGGCCATGGCTGTAAAACAAGAGCTTGTCTGGCTACCTGGCTGTCAATATGAATACCAAATCAATATCAGTAGCCCCAAACATGCATAACAAAAGCCTTTAATGGTCAGCAATTCATTAATATGCAGACTGTATGAATAGAGTATGAATGATCACCTGAGTTTAGGTGTCTCTCAAACAGGGGAGGGAGAAAAGGATCAGACATTGTCTCAGCTAAATGTTTGTAGGAATCTCATTTTTTATGAACATCTTCATAAAATTTGAAATATAAACTCATGAGACATGTGGCTTTCAACCCAGTGCTGTTCTGGATAGCTCCAGTACTGATTTCATGTATTTATATATAAAATAAAAATAATGTTCAATGCAGGAAATGTATATCTATGGGACTTCATCATCTATAACTTAAAATCTTTTTGAGCAATATCAACTGAATAATAGACAGTAAAGCTCAACTTTGATGTTTGAGAGTAAAGCTTAAAGTGTCTTCTTTCCAAAGATATTTAAATTGTGTATGTAGCACATTCTTATCAGGAACTGTGAACATTTAAAATTAGGTAGAGCATTTCAGCTGTGAGTCCTAAAATCTGGGCGGGGAGGGGCGAACCAGACATAGTCTCAGACAAATGTTTGTAGGAATCTCATTTTTTATGATATCTTCATTCAATTTAAAATATAAACTCTTGAGAAATGTGGCTTTGCTCCAGGACTGATTTCATGTATTTATATATGAAGGAAAAAAAAAATTCATTTAAGTTTTTTTTTTACAGTACTTAATCATCTATAACTTATTATCTTTTTGAGCAATATCAACTGAATAATAGACAGTAAAGCTCAACGTGTTTTCTTTCCAAAGAGATTTAAATTGTGTATGTCATCTACTTTTATCAGGAACTGTTAACATTTAAAGTTAGGTAGAGCATTTCAGCTGTGAGTCCCAAAATCTGTGTTGAAGCCTAACAGGTTAAAGGTTTTCTAAAAGGCCTCAAAATACCTCTCATTTAACTTGTTTCAAACCATATCAGATTACTATAGCAGACATTTCTGAAAACATGCAAGACCAAATCTAAGATTATTACAGTATATTGAATCATTTTATATTGTTTTCCAGATGCACTACTGCTCAGATTGTGGGAAGAGTTTTACTAAAATTGCTGTTTTGAAAAGACACCAAAGTATCCACACAGGAGAGAAGCCGTATCACTGTGATCAGTGTGAGAAGAGTTTTAATCAACAGGATCATCTCAAATCGCACCAAAGTATCCACACAGGAGAGAAGCCGTATCACTGTGAACAGTGTGGGAAGAGTTTTACACATCAGAGTAATCTCAATTCACACCAGCGTATCCACACAGGAGAGAAGCCGTATCACTGTGAACAGTGTGGGAAGAGTTTTAATCAACAGGGTCATCTCAAATCGCACCAAAGTATTCACACAGGAGTGAAGCCGTATCACTGTGATCAGTGTGAGAAGAGTTTTACTCACCCGAGTCATCTCAAATCACACCAGCGTATCCACACAGGAGAGAAGCCGTATCACTGTGAACAGTGTGGGAAGAGTTTTACTCACCCAAGTACTCTCAAATCACACCAGCGTATCCACACAGGAGAGAAGCTGTGTTACTGTAAACAGTGTGGGAAGAGTTTTACTTACCTGAGTACTCTCAAATCACACCAGCGTATCCACACAGGAGAGAAGCCGTATCACTGTGAACAGTGTGGGAAGAGTTTTAATCATCAGAGTAATTTTAGAATACACCAGCATATTCACACAGGGTTGAAGCCGTATTACTGTGAACAGTGTGGGAAGAGTTTTACTCGACAGAGTCATCTGCTTAGACACCAGCGTATCCACACAGGAGAGAAGCCGTATAACTGTGAACAGTGTGGGAACAGTTTTAGTGCTCGGCGTGCCCTCCTCAGCCACCAGCAGAGTCATACAGGACAGAAGCTGTACCTCTGTGGACACTGTGGACGGAGCTATGTTTATCAAAGCTCATTAAGGAACCACAAGTGCTCTAACATACAACCATAAAACAAATCATCTTCTTAAATTTCTTATTTGAAGGGATGTAAAGGGAAATTGTACTGTAAATATCGGGGGAACTTTAAATTGTAATGTTGATTTTAATTAGCTCTAACAAGCTGGACACCTTTCCAAGCCATCAGAACATTGTTGGTCCATCTACAGTTACACTACAACTACACTTTATGGCAACATGTATGAGGCTACCTGAGCATCTCACCCATATGTGCTTTCTGAACATTATCTAATGGAACGGCTTCCAATCCATTGTCCCCTGAGCCCAGTGTTACTGATTTACTGCAAACTTGAGCTTGATCACACGGTTACACAGCAAGATCAGGGAATAGATTTTTGTTGTATATGTCTGGACCTATAAGAATTAAAGTGCAGACAAATCTCACCCCAAGTCTTTTTTAAATCTAAAATGTTAAATGTATAAACCTTTAGATATTTTTCACCAACGTTCATTTTTTGCGTTTCTCTAACTTCGAATAAGTTTATTAGTCAACTGTAAGGTTTGGTTGAGGAGTGGTAATGGTATGGGGCTGTACTTTAGGGGTAAGACTCAGCCCTTGACTTAAAGTGTAGGGAAATGTTCATTACTTTAGCATACCAAATAATTTTGAACAATGCTATGCTTCTAATATTGTGGGAATAGTTTGAAAACGGCCCTTTATTAATCCAGCATGACCATGCCACAGTGCACAAACTGAGGTTCATAAAGACATGGTTGGATGAGTTTGGTGTGGAAGAACTGAACTGGCCTGCACAGAGCTCTAATCTCGACTTCACTGAACACCTTTGAGATTAATGTGAATATTAAAAGTTGATTATTCTAAATGGACTGTATAAATCTCGGTGTCATTAAAAACGTCTTCAGGAACATTTTTTTGTGATTATTTGATGAACAGTTCACTTATTTTTCTCTTGCTATTGTTTGTTAACTTATACTTCATTTTTTCTAAGAAAGAAAATAGAAATGCTGGTGATAGAAACAATCTTTTGATTCTATATCATAGATGATTATGAAGTATCAACAAATCATCATTGTTATTTACTAAATAAAATTTCAGTTATTAACAAAATTCTATTATACAGAAAGAATAAAATGGAAAGCAATCAACTTTAATGTGGGAGCATTAAAATCTGTGTTTCCAGAGTCCAACTGTGACACTCAGTAACTTCAGGAGTCTCAGTCTAGAATTGTATGCAGTTCTCACTGCTCTGAATACAAGAACACCCGAGCTTCATCACCAAATGAAAATAAAAGTTAATTAATAACCAAAATAACTAAAATCTAATGGATATTTACACTACATGCTGAAAACAAAAATTATGTGTGCATACAAATACAAAACTAATTTCCACCTAAATATAAAGAAAATGGTGCAATGTGCTTTTTGACCAAGTTAATATGGTTTATTTAAATGTATAGTATAAGCAAACATTACAGGTTTGAATATGTGTGCAGCTCAGTGTTGCAAAAACTAAATAATACAGATTTACTTATATATAAATACACTTTTGCTCCACTATTACATTAGGATTAGTTTACACACTGAAATATCTTATACAAATTGCACAGAGTGGGTAGTTTATTAGTACTATTTATCTACATTATAACTGTAACATTTTGGCAAACATTTCATAATTAAAGCCAGTGGTGGCAAAGGTTCACACATCCTTCACTCAGTAGAAGTACAGATACTCATGTTTTAAAATACTCAGGTAAAAGTTGAAGTACTGACTATCCATTTTTTTACTCAAGTTTAGGTAAAGAGGTTTGGGCTCTGACATTAAGTACATTTAGGTAAAAAGTAGTCATTACTACTACCTGTTTTAGTGTCACGCTGGTAAACCCATGTCATGCTCAATGGTTTTGGAGGTG
>NC_060887.1:2982045-3026690 GCF_014805685.1 Silurus meridionalis | reverse complement strand
CATCTGAATGACTGAAGAAAAACTAAATGAAGACTTTGGAGTGGCCTAGTCAAAGTCCTGACCTGAATCCTATTAAGATGCTGTGACATGACCTTAAGAAGGCGGTTCGTGCTCGAAATTCCTCCAATGTGGCTGAATTACAACAATTCTGCATATATGAGTGGAGCAAAATTCCTCCACAGCGCTGTAACAGACTCATTACAAGTTATCACAAACGCCTGAATGCAGTTGTTGCTGCTAAGGGCGGCCCAACCAGTTATAAGGTTTAGGGGGCAAACACTTTTTCACACAGGGGCATGCAGTTTTGGATTTAGTTTTCCCTTAATAATAAAAACCTCCATTTAAAAACTGCATGTTCACTTGTGTTGTTGTTACTAATATTTAAATGAGGTTGATGATCTGAAACATTATCGTGTGACAAACATACAAAAAAATACAAAATCAGGAAATTGCAGTTGCTCAGCTGGAGGTCACTTTGGAACAAAACCAGCATGGAGCTTCAGGATTCTCTAAATCAGTGTTAGAAAGAGAAGAAATGTGCAGAGCATCAGAGAAATATGAGAGGAACCCAATGTTGAACCTCTCCATGTCCAATGATTCGAGATCAAAGAAAATGTACAAAATAATGAAATATTAAATCATTCAACATTTTTGTGTTTTTGTTACTATAATAAATATAAAAGTAATCAAACCTGTTCAGGGGGTGTCCCAATACTTTTGGCAATATAGTGTATCACTTAATTTGTGCTGGAACAGTTTTCTCTTTACAGGATCTGTACCTCAGGTATGAGAAAATATGACTATAACACACTGATAACACACTTACCAGGCAAGACTTCAGGAAGTTTCCAGACTTTTCCCTCATAAACAAAGGTAGACCTTTTGAGATCTCCAGATTTTCTTTGAGCAGCACATCAGAAGCCTGAAAGACAGAAAAAGTTAAAACCTTCAGATTCATTACTACTGAAAGTTGAAAGGACACTGGATGTCAGCTCGCAATCTTTAAAAGGACAATTGATCGTGTCATGACCTCCTCAACGATTTCTGGGATGGTTTCAAAACTGTGGTATTTAAACTCGTACACCTTCACCACTCCACTGCTCTCTCTCTCATCCACACACATGTCTACTGACTTTCATTCTCCTTCTCTCCAGGATGCACCTCCACGTCTCCAGACTCTTCTCATCCTGCTCCCTACTCTCACCACGAATCACAATACCGTCGGCAAACATCATAGTCCACGGAGAGACTCCTGTCTGACCTCGTCCGTCCTCATGTGCCTCTGCATGCTTTATTATGCTCTTCATTAGCGTTGAAGACATCCGATTACTCCTCCAATCCTTTAGTTCTACAAAGCCTTAAAATCTGGAAACAATTTAGAAAACATTTCGGTTTCCAGGCAGCATCAGGTCTGTCTCCTATATATAAAAACCCCTCCTTTCTACCCTCTATTTCAGACAGATCCTTTGCACTGTGGTTTAGAAGGGGCATTGTAAACATTAATGATCTTTTTCAGGAGAATACATTTGTCACTTTTTCCTACCTGTCAGAAAAATTCAACCTCCATAAAACTCATTTTTTCCGATATCTCCAAATTCGTGATTTTGTAAGGAACACATCCTCTCATTTCCTGCACCCACCTCCTAAACAAGAGATTGATCAAGTTTTAGAAACAAAACTTTGTAAGGGTACTGTCTCTCATATTTATAAAACTATTTTTTCATTTGTTGTTCAATCGGGCTCTTCATCGCTTTCTAAAATAAAGAGTAACTGGGAATCGGACCTTAATTATAATTTCACGGATGAGGAATGGTCCAAGGCCCTTGGTCGTGTACATTCCTCCTCTATATGCGCCCGTCATTCGTTAATACAGTTTAAATTGTTGCATAGAGTGTATTGGACAAAGACCAAACTATCTAAAATTAACCCTGGTTTGGATCCAACTTGTGATGGGTGTCGGCGGCTCCGGCTACTCTTTATCATACTTTTTGGCTTTGCCCAGCCTTGACCTCTTTCTGGACAGCAGTTTTTAAATCAATCTCTAAATACTTCATTTTAGATATTAAACCATGTCCCCTAATAGCATTATTTGGAATCAACCCCACAAATCCCTCCTTGTCATCCTTACAATCAAACATGCTCGCCTTTTGTTTAATAGTAGCAAAGAGACTTATATTACTGAACTGGAAGAATCCTCACCCACCCAGTTCTTCTCATTAGATACATGACCTGTCTCAGTTTATTCAAATAGAAAAGATCAGATTTACATTACTTAGTATTACGGAAAGGTTTTACACCACCTGGCAACCATTCTTATTGTATTTAAGAGAAAGAGGAAAATAAAATCCTATTCTCTTTGTTTAGCCTTTTTGAGCTCTTCCCTTGCCCTGACTTCTTGGTAGATGTAGAAAGAGAAAGGAAAACATATATCTTAGAGAGTGTTCATGTACTTAGGTGCAAATCTTTTATTTTGTTTCATTATTTTTTTTTCTTTCTTTCTTTCTTTCTCCTGTTCTTGATGCTCACATTCATGATTGTGATTATATGTATAACTTAGAAAGAGAGAGACCAATTTCTTGTTTTGGACTAAATTAAACACTGTTCCATTGTCTTTCTCGCCTGAGTGTCTTTCTGTTTGAATGCATCAATAAAAAGTTGGATAATAATAATAATAATAAGAAGAAGCTAAGTGATTTTGAAATGTTTTGCCAGTGTCTATGATGACAGGCGGTCCATCTAATACACAACGCCAAGTGTTCAGGGGAAGCAAATAAAAGCAAGACTGCTTAGAGGTTGTTACTTTGGCAACTGAACATAATCACTAAAGGTCTTGCTTTGGCCGGGAATCGAACCCGGGCCGACTGCTTGGAAGGCAGCTATGCTCACCACTATACCACCAACGCCACGCTGGCAGGGGTGTAAATATATAAATCCATGCTAGAAGAACGTTGGTTGTTTTGAACTTCTCAGCAAACCGGTTCATTCTCCTGCTCTACTGCAACTGCAAATGCATGTAAAAGTGCAAACAGTGACCAAGAAGCTTTTCCCTGTGGTAGTTTCTGTAGTGTAGTGGTCATCACGTTCACCTCTCACACAAAAGGTCCCTGGTTCGACACCAAGCAGAAACAAGGTTGTGATTTTGAAGCTAGTGTTAAATTCTTAGGCCTGTAAACTGTGTTACTCGACAGCATTAGAGAAATGTAGAAAACTTTCTTTTATATTGTTTCTGTAGTGTAGTGCTTTAAGTGTTATTGCTGCTGTTTGAACTACAAAAATGTTCAAACAAGTTAAATGTTCCTTATTTTAAAATATGCAAATGCAGTTATAGGAAAATAAACAAGTTTTTTATTTCAATAAAATCTGAATTCAAGAAATTCCTGGAAAAAAATGACTTTGACTTATTTTACACACAGAACTGTGCAGTAAAGCTGAAACTCTACATCTTCAAACTGCATCATGTAACTGAAAAAAAAAGTAAAACTTTACAGGATGTGGTGTTTTGCACAATGTGGCACTGAGGACCAGTTTCCCTCTCCCTCTTGACTTTCCTCCCCCTCAGCATTATGACCCGAGACACAGCCCCATGAGGAGGTCATACGGCGTTTGAAAGGAAGACAAAATCATGGTTTAACTTCATCTTTTAATAATTGTGCAATTTTACTTTTTGTCACATTTTCCCAAAAGTTTATCATGTGGATTTTAATTATTTAGTTTAAAAGCATCCTCCAGTTGAGAAACACTGATTTAGAATCAGGATTTAAATGATGTCGAACACTTCAATAAACACGTGATTTATTATTTTAGATTTTTATTGATTTTATTAATTATTATTGAACTTGGAGAGGTTTAGCTTTCAGTTCCTGTCCTTGATGTCCAGACTCACTTGCCTTTTTTTTCTATTCTTTTCTTTTTTTTACTGGAATGGGTGATAGTTGTCTGATCCAGTCCGGCAGGGGAGCAGATATAGAACTGTGAGACTTCAGTGCAGACCATACCGCATCGTGACTCCTCAAACCACCACCGTGAGAACTCGCTGAGAATACCTTAGAGTCTGTTCCGATTGTGTGACATTCGCGACAAAGGATAGGACGACAATTCCAATCACGATGTTTCACTGGTTCAGTTGTCCATAGAACACAGCCACAGAAGGTGATGGTGTAGTACGTTACAAAGGTGCTTTGCATGACGAAGTCCGTGAACAGAAAACTGTGAGTGCTCGGAGCATCCACTGAGCTGGCAGGAACTCCAAATGATTGGACAAGGTTAATACCCCTACGCACATGATAGATCCGGGTGATCAGCTGAAGTCCTGAAGGAAGATCATAGACAGAGTTCTGGATGGAATCTAGCCACATTCCATTTGGGGAGAACATGTCAGCGTGGTGCAGAATGTCCATCACCGGTCTGAACCGGTCCTCATCAGTTTCCCAAACAAATTCGTCCTTTTCTGGAGGAAACCTGTACCATTTACGGGGTAAATTATAACACCGTTCACCTAAAGGACAGGGGGTCTCCAGGCACCACAGGCAATGCTTTGGAAGAATAAATAAAAAACAAGCATAGCAGATGGTTCTACAGGTTTCAAAGTTGAAGTGATACCCCTCAGCACATGCTTGATGTGCGCACACATGCGTTGACGCATACCTTGCAGAAGCCAACTTTGTTCATCAGCTGCCATGTTCCTGCACACAGCATAAAATACACACAACAACAACATGATTTATATACGATATAATCAAAGAATCAGAATTAAAGCATAGAAAGAGTTTAGTGATTTTAGTTATAAGGAAACGTTTGTTACAGTCATTTTTTCTGATCGACTAGGGCCATAATCCCTCCATCCAAATCCACATAGATGTTTTGATCCATATCTGTGGAGATGTTTTCTGTAGAAGACTCTTTACCTGTAATTTTATACACTGGGAGCTGTACGTATTGTCTAAACAATGACAAGGAATTCCACAACAGATAAAACATGCCACGGCTGCAAGGATTATTAAAATTGTAGTCCCAGTCTGACCCTATTCTACTCTATTTATTAGTATATTATGTTCATTATACTTGGAGTAAACAGGTTACATGAGTTTGATTAAAATATGGGATAAATAGATTAAATTTATCTACTTCATTGTATCTGATAGATTCTATACTAATTATTAAATACATATGATGGATTAATATAAAAAGATAAACTATAAAAGCTAATCTTAGCTAGCCGGCTAGTTACCCATGCTAATGTCACTAAATAATTACTTTTTACTTTTCGAGTCTTCTACTAAATTGTCAGGAATTCCCCTGCCACGCCCCCTTTGGTGCTTCGGGGAACGCCCTGCTCCTTCTCTCATGTGCCCCGCCCACATGGAGCTCCTCGCATCGGGCTTCATTGAGAACACCTGAGGCATATTCACTCACTCATCACACCGCTGATATAAACCCCACATTCCCCCACACTCCGGATCCTTTATTCCTCAGACTCTGGACTATTGTGGGCCACCGGATAATCCTTTCACAGCAAGTATTTGTGTTTTGTCTTCGCCCTTTTGTTTAAATAAAACTTTATTTGCTGTTACTTTGGCTTCCGCCTCCGTTTCCCGCATGACATAAATAATGTACAATATTCTACCATAATTATTTAGAAGACTTACCAGGTACCTGTATGAAGAAATGTTTAATAGAAGTTGTAAATGTTCTTAGTTGCTGCTAATCGCTGCTGCTTCTTGCTGCTGTTTGCTTGTTTGGCGGTTGTCATGGAGATACTAGAATTTTTATGATGATTCTGTACACATCACTCTGGTAGGAGATTAAACCAAAAATTCAGCCTTAAAGAAAATATAACTGTTTCATCCTGTTCCTTTTGCCACATCTCATCTCTGAGACTTTTCAGATGTTGCTACACTGAAAACTAAATACAGATCTCAGCTCAATATTGAACATGACTTGAGAGTGACAGTATCAAGTCTACAACCCCGTTTTAAAAAGATTTATGAAATGAATTTGCTCTATTTTGCACAGACTGCAAAGTGACAGAAAGTCCAAGTGATATCACAACTACACCTTTATTTTGCTAGTTAATGTTCATTTAGAATTGGATAGTTCAATAAACTAGACATTTTTCAATATGAAGATTTTAATTATCCTTTTTTGAGGTGACGGAGGACAGGTGCGTATAAAAACCCACCCTCTGAAGTGGTAAATGGCAGAAAAAGATTGAGAATCACTGCATTAAAACACAAACAGAAGTCACATTAGTACAGAATGGAGCATAAAGCACGTCCTGATAGTGCCGCTAGAGGGCAGTGTGAGACAGAGTTGAGGATGTGAGCTGTGTGAAGCTGGAGATCAATAGTCTGTTAAGGGGTGGGAAGAGGGAAAAGAAGGGAAGAAGGAAAGAGAAAAAGAGAAAGGAAATGGATAGATGGACATTTATTATGTTTTTTGGCAGATCGATGTTTATAAATCCCCCAATAGTGCACAAAACTACTGATGATGTGAATGAAAATACATCACTTGTCACTCATGTTAATTAATATCTGTATGATTTGACTAATTTTTACAATAAAGGGGCATAAAATGGATTTATATTTATTTTCTTAATGTACTTATTTAACCTTTAACATTTTTAACAAAAGTTTAGTATGTGGGACATGTTTTGTATTTGTTAATTTATATTCTACATAATAATAATAATTATTATTATTATTATTATTATTATTATTAAGATGATAATGGGTTCAGCAGGTTCACAGAATAATTAATGAGTCACTGTTTTATGAACAATAAAACATTTTATTTTAATTACTGAAAATGCTACAAAAATGTCAAATGATAAATTATAATAGATGCAAACACACAAAAATACAAATATTACAAAACGATGTATATATTAATAAAGATTATTTAACAATAGATATAATCAAATACAATGATAAAAATCCTAATTGGGATTAAAACAACAACCTGATCATAAATAACTATAGATTATAATAGTAGTAAATCCACACAAATAAACAGTAAAATGAGTCGCTCAGAACACCAGCAAGAAATAATTAAAGGAGCAGAACTGGAAGAAACAGCAGGACTGGATGCAGATGAAGGACTGGCTGAAGGAGATGGACTTTGAAATCCAGGCTGTAAAGACACATATTGTATATTATGAACTTAAACATAATAATGATGATAATGACAGATATAAGGTCTTCTTAAATGACATAAAAGTGCAGGCTGTATAATGGTGGGGGTGGAGGTAGGGGGCGCTACAGCAGTAGGAGTGGAGTAAAGCAGGTGGAACACTTGCAGCAGGTGGAACACTTATGACCTGGTAAAAGAACAATAAAGAGTGTGGAACACAGGTTTTATTTACCTTTTAGTCTTGATATTTTTACAGATTTAAATAAGAAGAAACATTAAAATCTAACATTCACACATTAATATGTTTAATCCACAATCATCTCTGTACACTAGTGAGAGTCTGAGGGCAGAAGTGAAGTGAAATGAAGATCTATAAATATAACACACTTTAACACACTTGAGCAAAAACCAAAGTCTTTTACACTGATCTCAGTGCTTCCACTATTTGATCACTGGATGAGAAATGGGAATAGATAAAGCAGATATTGTTCTATATGATTAGGGATGTAAACTGTAGCAGCGGTGCGAGTGGAGGTGTGAGGAAACTCTGGCGGGCGCTAAGAGAGGATATTAAAATAAATATTGCAACAAGTATTTCTGCATCCCACAGCAGAGGACATTTAAAGCACATGAGTGTGGTCACAAATATAGTTGTGCAGGTCCACAGTGACGTGACATGAAAGAGATGATCACCTGAAAGTCTGAAATGAACACTTTAGGAGGGTGGAATCCACAAAGACGTTTCTGTGGTCCACCGGAAAGTTTCGACTGGTCGTGGACCTGCACTGGACATTTCTCCCTCTGTACAAATAAAGACCTTTAGGTTATGGGACCTGTGTTTAATCATGTTCTCATACACATTTTTGTCTGCACAAACCTTATAAAACAGATCCAACCATTTCTTCTGACTAGGAGCAGGTGTGTTTCCAGCTTCAGAGCCAAACCGCCGCAGACGAGACGTCCACTCATCGTCCTCTACCGCCGCAGACGAGACGTCCACTCATCGTCCTCTACCGCCGCAGGCAGGCGTCCACTCGCCGTCCTCTACCGCCGCAGGCAGGCGTCCACTCGCCGTCCTCTACCGCCGCAGGCAGGCGTCCACTCATCGTCCTCTACCGCCGCAGACGAGGCGTCCACTCGCCGTCCTCTACCGCCGCAGACGAGACGTCCACTCATCGTCCTCTACCGCCGCAGACGAGACGTCCACAAATCGTCCTCTACCGCCGCAGACGAGACGTCCACACATCGTCCTCTACCGCCGCAGACGAGACGTCCACTCATCGTCCTTTAAAGCCTTGTGTGAAACAAACACAAACAAACAAACACAGTAACGTAATGAATGTACAACAGTTTCTTTAAAGATCTTGTTTTTAAAATTGTACATCATAATAGACGACAGCATGAAAGTGATGCAACATACTGCACTGATGAGCTCAGGAAAAAACACATTAATGTAAATGTAATGCACGTATGAGAAACTTTTTTTACAGATACTTGAATCTGTTGTTGTTGATGTCAGTAATTTAGTACATAATAAGAGACATTATGTTTTGACTGCGGCCCGTGTGCTGGTGCTTTCATGTAACAGGGTAAAGCAGGTAATCGCTGAGTCTTGGCCGTGTGCGTGTGGTCACGTGACAGCACATGTTAAAATCCTCTCGTTTGTCAAACAGGGCGGTGAGACCCTCAGTCTAAATATCATGAGATGTAAAACAGTTTTGCACCTTTCACACTGCGCTGAAACAAATAAACCCCTTTGGATTTCACATCCAACACCTTAAACTCTCGGCCATTACATTAAATCTCATTAAAAAGTCATCATGTAAGAGTTCTTGCCTCAGCTGAATACCGCACTTCCTAAATATTCTGAGTTAATGCTCTGAATGTCCTGAATAATGTGTCTGATTTTAACCGAGTGACAAAAAAAGAAACAAATTCACTGCAATACGTCACGCAGAGCAACATGTTGTTCTACAGACACCGTATTGTTCCTGTTGTCGTGTAGTTCCTTGTGTATGATGTAAGACTTGGTGGCAGCAACGTCCAAGAAGTTTAAAAAGATCTTTCTGAACCTCTTCGTTCTTGTGGCTAACACTTCATCTTAGGGTATTTAATTCCTTCCCCACATTGGGCAAGAAAAGCTTTTGCACTGGCGCACTGAGATGACAAAAGTTTGTGTTTATCACGGTGACACCACTAAATCTGATCCACACAAAACGGGGGTGGAAATGTGTGTACGTTCCACACAAACGTTACAGACACGTTCCACACAAACATTACAGACACGTTCTACACAAACATACAGTGGGTACGGAAAGTATTCAGACCCCCTCCGATTTTTCACTCTGTTATATTGCAGCCATTTGCTAAAATCATTTCAGTTCATTTCTTCAAAATCTGTGTTTTTCTGTAAATATGGGGTGCTGTGTGTACATTATTGAGGAAAAGAAATGAACTTAAATGATTTTAGCAAATGGCTGCAATATAACAGAGTGAAAAATTTGAGGGGTCTGAATACTCCTACTGTATACAATCAATACATAGATAGATACATACAATCAATAGAACCACATGGTATTAAACTGAGCGTGTGTGTGTGTGTGTGTGTGTGTGTGTGTGTGTTGTTAATGTTGTGTGCTTGTAGATCTGGTCTTTACTCACAGATGCTGAAGGAGCTTTTACTGAATTCTAAACTTGTGCTGGTTTCTCCTCCACAGCTGGAACTTGAGCTGCAGCTGGTTTCTTCTCCACAGCTGGATCTTGAGCTGCAGCTGGTTTCTCCTCCACAGCTGGATCTTGAGCTGCAGCTGGTTTCTCCTCCACAGCTGGAACTTGAGCTGGGTGGTGGTGCATGGCCGTTCTTAGTTGGTGGAGCAATTTGTCTAGTTAAATCCGATAACGATCGAGACTCCGGCATGCTAAATAGTTACGCTGCCCCTCGTGGTCGGTGTCCAACTTCAAGGGACAAGTGTTTGGACTCTAGGTGTGGTGGTTCTTCTCAGTCTCACGCTCTGTATGAGATTAAAGTGTTGGATGGAGCTGTAACACAACAGAGACACTGCTCTTACACACTGCTGTTAGTCTTTATGCCGACACCAGCAAAATTCCCCCCCGATGCTGACTGAAATCCTCATATGACCAAACCCACACTTTATATTAATAGATTTCACTTTATAGCTGTTAAAAAGTTTGCCGTCAAGATTCTTTTGCCAAATTTGCCACCTCTCTTTATTCTCTTTGAAACACTGAGTTTATTATTTATTATTAGAGCTGCAACAACTAATCTAATCAATAATGAAATGTTGTGGTGAATGCTGGAACAGTGACTTTCCAAACTGTATGGGATTTTATTCTCTTTGAAACACTGAGTTTATTATTTATTATTAGAGCTGCAACAACTAATCTAATCAATAATGAAATTGGTTGTGAGTGAATGCTGTGATCCTCATCATGTGAAAATGGTGTAGTTTAATGAAGTGTTATTGTGTAAACTGTTTGTTTGTAACCGGGACTTGCACTGGATCTGTTCTGTCGTGACTCATGAGCATCAGGTTGCTAATCGACTCGATCACATCATCATGATGATTTAATTAAACGTGCGAACAAACACTAAATCTAAAAGCAGTAAATAACAGCATTTGTACACTGATGCATATTTTTCCTTTTTTTTTATACATTAAGTCTGTTAACTTGCTGCGTTTCTCCGTTTCATTCTCTTTTTATAGCATTTGTCTACAACAGTAACTTATCTGTTCTAAAAAGTGATTTACTGCGGCTTTACTACGTTCAAATGCTTGTTTTCAATTTTTATATATTTAATGTATACATATCATTTCATTATTATACAACATTTATTTATTATATATTCTAGATGTTTATATTTTCACAACTAAACAAAATTACTGTAGTTTTTTAAACAAAAATGATTAAAAAAAATGCTATAATATTTTATATAGATTTTTTTTAAGTATGTTTGCCAACTTGCCATCTGTAAAATATAATACAAATGTTGATTTACACAAATTGCTTCATCTTTCATACTTAAATGATTTTGTATGATTAATGATATACAGTTATAATAAACAAAACATCTAATTATAAGTTTGTTTTTTATCCAATTAATCTAAAAAAATCATTAGATTAATTAATTACTAAAATAGCTAGTTGCAATATTTATAATTATTGTAATTACAATTATTATTGATAAACAAATCCCCCATAAAAGCCTCAAACAGGTGGAAAGGTGATCAGGAGCATCAGTACCGAGTGAAGAGAAGAAAAGTGATCTGTTCCTCATTTATTGTCTAATCCTGATCATTAACATCAAATTCATGGACTTGCAGGAAAAAATGAAAAAAAGAAATGTTGCAGTGAGCAGAAATGGAGCTTTCGGCTAATAGTGTAGGAGAACATCATCATTAGCCTCATGCTAGCCGGGTTCGCTAGCGCTGTTTTTGTGTTAACTAGTTTCTTGGAATATTTGACACAAATTGACCAAAAGACGAATACATTCAATTATTCTTTATTACGATATTTATAATTTATTTATAGCTCACTAAATGTAGAATATTTAACCTGAGGATGAAACCTATTGAAGCTAAGATTAGTTAGCCGGCTAGTTAGCCTAGCTCAGTGGTTCTTAAAGTGTGAGTCTCGGTGTTGAAAAGAGAATTAAACCCATAAAGACTAGAAAGTCACCGTTACAGGGGTCTTACAGTCGCTCCATCCCGGCAGAGGGTCTTCATCCTCCACCTGGAACACGGAGTTTCTCCCGGAGCTCATTACTGATGATGCAGAGTAGTGATGAGTCGGTTATGAACGATTCCTTGATTCTGAACGAGTCTTTAATGTGACTCAGAAGAACGATTCGTCTCTAAGAGTGATTCTTTATTTTCTACTGGACGCTGCGTTCGTTCATTTTCATAAATGAGATTCAAAGAACCGAGTCACTAAAATGATCCGATCTTCCCATCACTTTTACAGCAAAGGCGTGTTGATACTAGAAGCTCCGCCTCTCTGGTTGCGTCCGCATCCGTGATTGGTGCAGCAATTTTCCATTACACACTAATCAATAGAAACCAAAACAGAACAACAGTGGTACTTTGACCTACGAGTGCATTAATGTACGAGTTTTCCGAGGTCTGACGGTCACTCGGTCGATTTCTTGCTTTGTTACGCGAGCAAAAAATTGAGGTACGAGCTCGAAACGCCGCTGCTAGATGGCGAAACAAAGTGAGAAAGCGAAGATTGTGACTAAAATTAAGATAAGCAAAGAAGAAAAAGTAAAAAATTTAAAGTTTAGGGATACGTAGTGTACAAGAGTGATAGAGAGAGTAGCAAAAAATTGAGTTTTCCATCCTCCGCCGCTTATCACCCCCGCACCACTCCACGGCATTTTCTTTAGCTAAGGTCGTCTCATCTCCAAGGAAAATACACTGAATAAAACCTTATTATATCTTTACATACTCTTTCTATTATGTTTTATACAAGATTTGTTATTTAGAAATGTATTTTCTTAATTTAATAAAATGAAACATAAAAACGGGGGGTCATTTTGAGGGTTGGAAAAGGATTAATGCCATTTTAAGTGTTTTCAATGGGAAAAATTGATTTGATGTGCGAGCAATTTGAGATAGGAGCTCATCCACGGAACGATAAAACTCTTAGGTCAAGGTACCACTGTACACGCCACAAAGCCATGCCCGTTTCCATGAAAACCAGTACACAAACAATCTCTTTTCTGGCGACGGACAATCAAGACTGCTTGTGGATAATTTTTGAAATATTTAATAAAACACACTTTATATAAAAAGACAAGTAAGTTTCTATTATGTTTTATACAAGATTTGTTATTTAGAAATGTATTTTCCTAATTTAATAAAATGAAACATAAAACGGGGGTCATTTTGAGGGTTGGAAAAGGTTTAATGCCATTTTAAGTGTTTTCAATGGGAAAAATTGATTTGATGTGCGAGCAATTTGAGATAGGAGCTCATCCACGGAACGATAAAACTCTTAGGTCAAGGTACCACTGTACACGCCACAAAGCCATGCCCGTTTCCATGAAAACCAGTACACAAACAACCTCTTTTCTGGCGACGGACAATCAAGACTGCTTGTGGATAATTTTTGAAATATTTAATAAAACACACTTTATATAAAAAGACAAGTAAGTTTCTATTATGTTTTATACAAGATTTGTTATTTAGAAATGTATTTATAGCTCACTAAATGTAGAATATTTAACCTGAGGATGAAACCTATTGAAGCTAAGATTAGTTAGCCGGCTAGTTAGCCTAGCTCAGTGGTTCTTAAAGTGTGAGTCTCGGTGTTGAAAAGAGAATTAAACCCATAAAGACTAGAAAGTCACCGTTACAGGGGTCTTACAGTCGCTCCATCCCGGCAGAGGGTCTTCATCCTCCACCTGGAACACGGAGTTTCTCCCGGAGCTCATTACTGATGATGCAGAGTAGTGATGAGTCGGTTATGAACGATTCCTTGATTCTGAACGAGTCTTTAATGTGACTCAGAAGAACGATTCGTCTCTAAGAGTGATATTTTCTACTGGACGCGCGTTCGTTCATTTTCATAAATGAGATTCAAAGAACCGAGTCACTAAAATGATCCGATCTTCCCATCACTTTTACAGCAAAGGCGTGTTGATACTAGAAGCTCCGCCTCTCTGGTTGCGTCCGCATCCGTGATTGGTGCAGCAATTTTCCATTACACACTAATCAATAGAAACCAAAACAGAACAACAGTGGTACTTTGACCTACGAGTGCATTAATGTACGAGTTTTCCGAGGTCTGACGGTCACTCGGTCGATTTCTTGCTTTGTTACGCGAGCAAAAAATTGAGGTACGAGCTCGAAACGCCGCTGCTAGATGGCGAAACAAAGTGAGAAAGCGAAGATTGTGACTAAAATTAAGATAAGCAAAGAAGAAAAAGTAAAAATTAAAGTTTAGGGATCGTGGTGTACAAGAGTGATAGAGAGTAGCAAAAATTGAGTTTTCCATCCTCCGCCGCTTATCACCCCCGCACCACTCCACGGCATTTTCTTTAGCTAAGGTCGTCTCATCTCCAAGGAAAATACACTGAATAAAACCTTATTATATCTTTACATACTCTTTCTATTATGTTTTATACAAGATTTGTTATTTAGAAATGTATTTTCCTAATTTAATAAAATGAAACATAAAACGGGGGTCATTTTGAGGGTTGGAAAAGGTTTAATGCCATTTTAAGTGTTTTCAATGGGAAAAATTGATTTGATGTGCGAGCAATTTGAGATAGGAGCTCATCCACGGAACGATAAAACTCTTAGGTCAAGGTACCACTGTACACGCCACAAAGCCATGCCCGTTTCCATGAAAACCAGTACACAAACAATCTCTTTTCTGGCGACGGACAATCAAGACTGCTTGTGGATAATTTTTGAAATATTTAATAAAACACACTTTATATAAAAAGACAAGTAAGTTTCTATTATGTTTTATACAAGATTTGTTATTTAGAAATGTATTTTCCTAATTTAATAAAATGAAACATAAAACGGGGGTCATTTTGAGGGTTGGAAAAGGTTTAATGCCATTTTAAGTGTTTTCAATGGGAAAAATTGATTTGATGTGCGAGCAATTTGAGATAGGAGCTCATCCACGGAACGATAAAACTCTTAGGTCAAGGTACCACTGTACACGCCACAAAGCCATGCCCGTTTCCATGAAAACCAGTACACAAACAACCTCTTTTCTGGCGACGGACAATCAAGACTGCTTGTGGATAATTTTTGAAATATTTAATAAAACACACTTTATATAAAAAGACAAGTAAGTTTCTATTATGTTTTATACAAGATTTGTTATTTAGAAATGTATTTTCCTAATTTAATAAAATGAAACATAAAACGGGGGTCATTTTGAGGGTTGGAAAAGGTTTAATGCCATTTTAAGTGTTTTCAATGGGAAAAATTGATTTGATGTGCGAGCAATTTGAGATAGGAGCTCATCCACGGAACGATAAAACTCTTAGGTCAAGGTACCACTGTACACGCCACAAAGCCATGCCCGTTTCCATGAAAACCAGTACACAAACAACCTCTTTTCTGGCGACCGGACAATCAAGACTGCTTGTGGATAATTTTTGAAATATTTAATAAAACACACTTTATATAAAAAGACAAGTAAGTTTCTATTACTGTTTTACTTTATTTATGCTGATTATTTTCCTGTAATATCACATTCCCAATGTATTATCTATACTGTAGAATTGTCTGTCATGTAATTTGATCACATTTGATCCATGTAAATCTCTGTAAACAAAATCAACAAGTGATAAACTGCACAGGAAAATCTAGTGTTCTATCTAAATCTTTTCTTTTCCACAAAATGCTTTAAATGCTTTATGTATTAAAAACCAGCTTCTGCCTTCAGTGTGTAAGAGAGTAAAAGCACATTATTACTGCATGATACAATTCTGTCAAATCAATTTGATCTCAGCATAAATCACCAATGTAAACATTCTAATGAACCTACATGTGTCAGGTAGGTACATGTGTGATAACAGTCAGGAGTTTGAGTCTGGAAAAACTGTGTGCTTGTGTGTCAGTTGTCAAATCTCTCTCCCAGGAAATCAAACCCAGACCATCCTGAGAGCAAAGAGAGCTGCATCAGACATGCCCCCACCCAGTGCTGCTAAAAAGCCTGCTCGATGCTGCAGCTCACAAACACACAAAACAATCCCTCATCACTAGTGCATTAAAAACACTGCAGGATTCCTGTGATGAGGTTTTATCTCCAAACTGGATTGATGCACTACTTGAGAAGATTAAGGCGGAGAAACAGTCTATGGGACATGAACTCCTGCAGTCTCTCTGTAGGGTTTATGTGGGATTGTGTCAACAGTGATGAGACTCTCATAAAGCACATGCCCTCGCCTACAGACTTCTTAAAGAAGGTGAGATTATATTGACATTTCATTATATATTTACTAAAAATGATCCGGACAGTGATATAAAGAAGCCAATTGTGTTCTGTTTTTGGTTTTGTGTTTCTTCCTATAAAGTGTATTTTAAATCTGTGGTATCGTTTTGTTTCCTTCACAGACTCTTCTGAAGCCCCAAAACTGATAATGGTCATGGTGACAGCATGGCCAAGTGTTTTCTCCTGTAACAGCCCTTTATGCAGAGCCGTTCACATCGTGTGCAGAATGAAGGCATACGGAAAGATTTATTATTTGCTCAGCAAATCTCTGCACTGGGATACGGTAAGTAGCTGATTCTCATCACAACAGTCATCAGAACAGTCATTAAACATCAGTTTTCAACTGGAATTTTCATGTGTTTTACTGCACACTTAATCTACTTTTAATGTCCAATGTCCATGTGATCTATGGAGCACATTCATTATAAATTCATGTTGAATTTAATTAATAATATTTTATTTTTTTCTTAAAAAATTCAAGCTGAAAGTGTTACAGGACATCGCTATTGTAGTCTTTTTTTATTAGTGTGAGTAAACGCTGATAACCAGCAGCAAAGAAACTGCACTTAACTCCAGTGTTAATGTCGCTGTTTATGACAAAATGATCAGATTAGTGCAATAAACATGCAAGCAAAAAAATCTGTGTTTTTAATATCATTAAAGGATCAAATAAACACGTCCTTTATCAATCTTTATCTTTATTCTCTGATTTTTAGTTCTCTATCAACAGGAAAGTGCTTCAGCAAGTCCTAATTTTATGATGGATTTTGTGTGCAGATTTGCCGTGGGAGCTGCAGCTCACAGTGGTTTATGCCACTCATGATCTGGCACCCAGCAGCCCCAAAGTCGCTCTGAACACTTTGGAATCGTGGAAGAAAGACCTCTCAAAGCCCGTTCCTCCAGCCGTCTCCAAGTGCCTGAAGCAGATCAGCTTTCTCTGTTCTCACATAAATACAAAAAAGATTATTACAGCAAATAATGTTTAATAGATATTATAATTTTTTTTATATATTTTTGTACATAAATAAATAAAACACATAATAGATCTGCACAGTGTTATTGATCGTCTCTTTACAGTGGTGAGTCGTGCTTTTCACACCCAATCATCTGCCTTCAGTCCCAATCATCCTCTTAAGAACATCAATATGATGCCACAGCTGTAGAAACCATCATTATTATACAGCATATAATACATGCAGTATAACAGAGCACATACAGATTCTTGTGATTTTCCCTGCATTACAGTTTTCCTGGTGTTCTGACATAATCAAACTGTGTGTTTTTGTACAGATTCTACAAAGAAGATGCAAAAGTATAAATGGCTCAAGAAAAAACTTGGGTTGACCTTCATATGTCTTTTATACTGAAAAAACCTTCAAAATGAGCGTGTTAATAACACGTTAACCCAAATTCATTTTAACAGCACTAATATTATTAATGCACAATTAATGCAGCACGCATTTCTTCATTTTATTAAAAATTAAAACATTTAATGCAACACATTTATTCACAACGTTCTTTCCTTTACTCAGATAGTTATATTTTTATCATGCCGAACAAACACTTAAATCTTGGAGAGGATTTCCAGGATTGCCCATGGGGCATCGTAGATTTCTTGATTGCTAACAGGTGTGGCACTTTTCACGTTTTCCATCACTAAACATTTGTTTTATTGATGCGTTAAGTCTCAAATCAAAGACCAGAATCCGCCAATTAAAAGCATCCGTGAGGAAACAGCAAAAGTTCTGATTGGTGTCATGATAATTTACGTACAGGGAAGCTTGTATTGTAGTAACATAAATAAAATACATAATAGATCTGCACAGTGATATTGATCGTCTCTTTACAGTGGTGAGTTGTGCTTTTCACACCCAATCATCTGCCTTCAGTCCCAATCATCCTCTTAAGAACATCAATATGATGCCACAGCTGTAGAAACCATCATTATTATACAGCATATAATACATGCAGTATAACAGAGCGCATACAGATTCTTGTGATTTTCCTGCATTACAGTTTTCCTGGTGTTCTGACATAATCAAACTGTGTGTTTTGTACAGATTCTACAAAGAAGATGCAAAAGTATAAATGGTTTAAGAAAAACTTGGGTTGACCTTCATATGTCTTTTATACTGAAAAACCTTCAAAATGAGCGTGTTAATAACACGTTAACCCAAATTCATTTTAACAGCACTAATATTATTAATGCACAATTAATGCAGCACGCATTTCTTCATTTTATTAAAAATTAAAACATTTAATGCAACACATTTATTCACAACGTTCTTTCCTTTACTCAGATAGTTATATTTTTATCATGCCGAACAAACACTTAAATCTTGGAGAGGATTTCCAGGATTGCCCATGGGGCATCGTAGATTTCTTGATTGCTAACAGGTGTGGCACTTTTCACGTTTTCCATCACTAAACATTTGTTTTATTGATGCGTTAAGTCTCAAATCAAAGACCAGAATCCGCCAATTAAAAGCATCCGTGAGGAAACAGCAAAAGTTCCGATTGGTGTCATGATAATTTACGTACAGGGGAAGCTTGTATTGTGAGTAACATGATTTATAAATACTTTACAGGAGGAGCAAAAACTTTTTTTATTTAATGCATTACGAGCAATAACTTGCATTGTGAACATCGAGCATCACACTAACAACATGCAACGGCTCACGCTCAACTACTCAGCTTTCCTTTTCTCAAAAGTCTTGGGGATCATCAAGATGTTTTCTGGCAAAAGTGAGACGAGCCTTTACGGTCATTTTGCTTAGCAGTTTTCATCTTTAAAAAACATTTTTGCCAGGTCTCTTTCTCATGGTGGAGTCATGAACACTGACCTTAACTGAGGCAAGTGAGGCTGCAGTTCTTTGGATGTTGTTGTGGGGTCTTTTGTGATCTCTTGGTTGAGTGGTCTCTGTCCTCTTGGGGTAATTTTGGTCAGCCGGCCACACCTGGGAAGGATCTCCACTGTTCCATGTTTTTGTCATGTGTGAATAATTTCTCTCACTGTGGTTCACTGAAGTCCCAAAGCTTTAGAAATGGCTTTATAACCTTTTCCAGACTGATAGATCTCCATTACTTACTTTCTCATTTGTTACTGAATTTCTTTGGATCTCAGCATGATGTCTAGCTTTTGAGGATCTTTTGGTCGACTTCACTTTGTCAGGCAGGTCCTATTTAAGAGATTTTTTGATTGCTAACAGGTGTGGCAGTAATCAGGCCTGTGTGTGGTGAGAGAAAAACTATTTCACACAGGGCCATGTTGTTTTGGGTTTTGTTTTCCCTCAATAATAAAAAAATATACAAAAAAAATATTTAAAATCTGCATGTTGTGGTCATTTGTGTATCGTTTACTAATATTTAAATTAGTTTGATGATCTGAAACATTAAAGTGTGACAAACATGCAAAAAAATAAGAAATCATGAAGGGGCAAACACTTTTTCACACCACTATATATATATATATATATATATATATATATATATATATATATATATATATATATATAATAAGAGGATGGAGAAACTAATTATGGAGCTACCAACAGGCCAACAGCAACACTGCAGGAACTACAGGAATTTGTGGCAAATGCTGCTCACACCTTACATGTGCACAGTGATATTGATCGTCTCTTTACAGTGGTGAGTCGTGCTTTTCACACCCAATCATCTGCCTTCAGTCCCAATCATCCTCTTAAGAACATCAATATGATGCCACAGCTGTAGAAACCATCATTATTATACAGCATATAATACATGCAGTATAACAGAGCGCATACAGATTCTTGTGCATTTTCCCTGCATTACAGTTTTCCTGGTGTTCTGACAATCAAACTGTGTGTTTTTGTACAGATTCTACAAAGAAGATGCAAAAGTATAAATGGCTCAAGAAAAAACTTGGGTTGACCTTCATATGTCTTTTATACTGAAAAAACCTTCAAAATGAGCGTGTTAATAACACGTTAACCCAAATTCATTTTAACAGCACTAATATTATTAATGCACAATTAATGCAGCACGCATTTCTTCATTTTTATTAAAAATTAAAAACATTTAATGCAACACATTTATTCACAACGTTCTTTCCTTTACTCAGATAGTTATATTTTTATCATGCCGAACAAACACTTAAATCTTGGAGAGGATTTCCAGGATTGCCCATGGGGCATCGTAGATTTCTTGATTGCTAACAGGTGTGGCACTTTTTCACGTTTTCCATCACTAAACATTTGTTTTATTGATGCGTTAAGTCTCAAATCAAAGACCAGAATCCGCCAATTAAAAGCATCCGTGAGGAAACAGCAAAAGTTCTGATTGGTGTCATGATAATTTACGTACAGGGGAAGCTTGTATTGTGAGTAACATGATTTATAAATACTTTACAGGAGGAGCAAAAACTTTTTTTATTTAATGCATTACGAGCAATAACTTGCATTGTGAACATCGAGCATCACACTAACAACATGCAAACGGCTCACGCTCAACTACTCAGCTTTCCTTTTCTCAAAAGTCTTGGGGATCATCAAGATGTTTTCTGGCAAAAAGTGAGACGAGCCTTTACGGTCATTTTGCTTAGCAGTTTTCATCTTTAAAAAACATTTTTGCCAGGTCTCTTTCTCATGGTGGAGTCATGAACACTGACCTTAACTGAGGCAAGTGAGGCTGCAGTTCTTTGGATGTTGTTGTGGGGTCTTTTGTGATCTCTTGGATGAGTGGTCTCTGTCCTCTTGGGGTAATTTTGGTCAGCCGGCCACACCTGGGAAGGATCTCCACTGTTCCATGTTTTTGTCATGTGTGAATAATTTCTCTCACTGTGGTTCACTGAAGTCCCAAAGCTTTAGAAATGGCTTTATAACCTTTTCCAGACTGATAGATCTCCATTACTTACTTTCTCATTTGTTACTGAATTTCTTTGGATCTCAGCATGATGTCTAGCTTTTGAGGATCTTTTGGTCGACTTCACTTTGTCAGGCAGGTCCTATTTAAGAGATTTTTTGATTGCTAACAGGTGTGGCAGTAATCAGGCCTGTGTGTGGTAAAGGAAAAACTATTTCACACAGGGCCATGTTGTTTTGGGTTTTGTTTTCCCTCAATAATAAAAAAATATACAAAAAAAATATTTAAAATCTGCATGTTGTGGTCATTTGTGTATCGTTTACTAATATTTAAATTAGTTTGATGATCTGAAACATTAAAGTGTGACAAACATGCAAAAAAATAAGAAATCATGAAGGGGCAAACACTTTTTCACACCACTATATATATATATATATATATATATATATATATATATATATATATATATATATATATAATAAGAGGATGGAGAGAAACTAATTATGGAGCTACCAACAGGCCAACAGCAACACTGCAGGAACTACAGGAATTTGTGGCAAATGCTGCTCACACCTTACATGTGACTACCGTATACTGTATTCTGTACAAGTCTGGGATGTGGGGTAGGGGGCAAAAAGGAAGCTGTTTTTTTTTTTTACAAAGAACAATATGCAAGCCTGTCTGTCTTCTTCTTCCTCTTCTTTTTCTTTCAGCTGCTCCTATTAGTGGTCACCACTTTCAAACCAACCACCTGCATGTCTTCTCTCACCACATCCATAAACCTTCTCCTTAGCCTTTCTTTTTTCTCCTTAGCCTTCTCCAATAAACCCCATGTTCTACCGACACACACACACACACACACACACACACACACACACACACACACACACACACACCAATATCTCAAAAACCCAAAGGTGAATAAGAGAAATCTCAAAGTGACCTACCTAGTAGCTCAACTCATAGTCTAATCAAAAAAAGCCCCACACTATGGCAGAGACATTAATGCCCCCCGCAAAGCCACTGTCAACAAGAAGCTCTAACCATTATTTACTCATGTATGAATCCTAATTACACCAACAATCAGGGACTTCAAAAGCAGAAAATGTCAGAGCCTGCAACGTGACCATCAGACTCAATTTTTCATTACAACCGTGATGAGAAAAATGCAAAGCCAACTCTGTGCCATGAGGTGGGTTCATATAGCAACTCGGACCTCGTGGTGTAATGGTAGCACGTCTGACTCCTAATCAGAAGGTTGCGTGTTCAAATCACATCATGGTTGCAGGGCTCTTGCTTTTTGGCCTCTTTAAGCAGCTGCTCGATCTGTGATTGTCCAATGTGGAGACTGAATTTGTCCAAAGTGGAGTCTGTCTCATCAAATTAACGTTAGTACATTATGATGATGATTATGAGCAGTGTCTTCACATAGATCAGGGGTATTAAACTCAGATATATATATATAAATGTTTTATGATGGACACATTTTTTCTAAGGAACTTCAGCATCTTTGGATGATGTAAAGCCCAAAGTGTGTTCTTTTAAAAGAGATGTAAATTGTGTATGTAGCACACTGTTGTCAGGAACTTTTACCATTGAAAGTCAGGAAGGTCATTTTCAGCTGTGAGGCCCAAAAGTGGGGCTGAAACCGAACAGGGTTCAAGAAACCGGTTTATTTTCATATAAGTAACAGTATTTAGTTCAGTAAAGTCTTCATTTAATCCAAAACTATTCCATTCATTAAGTTCAATTATCCTCAAATTAATATTTTTACATTCAATAAAACAAATCATCCAGTTCTCATTGATGTTTATTTAGTGAATAATGGATTTAATAAACAATTGGTTTTACTCAGAATGACTTTTTATTTTTTAATAAGTAGTAAAAATGTGTTTTTTATAAAACTCATCTGAAGCATAAAGATAAAAATGCACCAGTTGGTTAAAAGAAAACATTTAAAAGTAAAACATTTATTCCAGCTCATAAATCCTATAAAACATGCAGCATTAAACATGAACTTCCAGCAGATGAACATCTCATAATACTGTCTGGAAGTGAGAAATGTACAGGTTGTTTTTACTCCATACACATGAACTTACTTTGATCAGAAACACAATCATACTCCAAATCAATTAATCAATAAAGTCAATAAAAGAATCCCAAAATGCTGTGTGTCTTGTCCTCGCTATTAATGACGTCATTAGAGCTCCACTACTTCTAATGACCTGCTGTGACAGTAAGCTCTAATACACATCACACTGCCACCTACTGGTCATTTATGATTCTGCAACATTCATAGAGTCACTCCGGTCAACTTCGGTTCTCAACTCAGACCGTTTACTGTCAAATACCGCGTAGTAACTGCTTTCTCTATGGAGCTCTATGTAATAAGTGTAGTTTAAACACTCATCAATCAAATACAATTATCAACAGAATGTGAATAAAAAACAGTTTGGACTTTAAAAACCTCTATGTATTATGTAACAGAGATATCTACTGAAGTTAGCATGCTAAGCTAGCCCCGGTCCGTCCTCAGAGAGCATGCAGTCCTGCTGACCTTCACTCGCTTTATACACAGTTTACAGCTGTTTTTATCTTATTTATGACTGTAATATCGCTCTTCTCTCAGGAACAACAAAAACGTGGTGAAGACGGCATGATATTTTATCCACGCTTTCCCTCTGTAATATGTGCGCATGCGCATCGTGAGTGTGTGCGTGTAAGAGAGAGAGAGAGAGAGAGAGAGAGAGAGAGAGAGAGAGAGAGAGAGAGAGAGAGAGAGAGAGAGAGAGAGAGAGAGAGAGAGAGAGAGAGAGAGAGAGAGAGAGAGAGAGAGAGAGAGAGAGAGAGAGAGAGAGAGAGAGAGAGAGAGAGAGAGAGAGAGAGAGAGAGAGAGAGAGAGAGAGAGAGAGAGAGAGAGAGAGAGAGAGAGAGAGAGAGAGAGAGAGAGAGAGAGAGAGAGAGAGAGAGAGAGAGAGAGAGAGAGAGAGAGAGAGAGAGAGAGAGAGAGAGAGAGAGAGAGAGAGAGAGAGAGAGAGAGAGAGAGAGAGAGAGAGAGAGAGAGAGAGAGAGAGAGAGAGAGAGAGAGAGAGAGAGAGAGAGAGAGAGAGAGAGAGAGAGAGAGAGAGAGAGAGAGAGAGAGAGAGAGAGAGAGAGAGAGAGAGAGAGAGAGAGAGAGAGAGAGAGAGAGAGAGAGAGAGAGAGAGAGAGAGAGAGAGAGAGAGAGAGAGAGAGAGAGAGAGAGAGAGAGAGAGAGAGAGAGAGAGAGAGAGAGAGAGAGAGAGAGAGAGAGAGAGAGAGAGAGAGAGAGAGAGAGAGAGAGAGAGAGGCCCAAAAGTGGGGCTGAAACCGAACAGGGTTCAAGAAACCGGGTTTATTTTCATATAAGTAACAGTATTTAGTTCAGTAAACTTAAGTTCATTTAAAGGAGAATTCAGTGCTGTTTAGTTCAGTAAAGTCTTCATTTAATCCAAAACTATTCCATTCATTAAGTTCAATTATCCTCAAATTAATATTTTTACATTCAATAAAACCAAATCATCCAGTTTTCATTGATGTTTATTTAGTGAATAATGCATTTAATAAACAATTGGTTTTACTCAGAATGACGTTTTATTTTTAATAAGTAGTAAAATGTGTTTTTATAAAACTAATCTGAAGCATAAAGATAAAAATGCACCAGTTGGTTAAGAGAAAACATTTATAAGAAAACATTTATTCCAGCTCATAAATCCTATAAAACATGCAGCATTAAACATGAACTTCCAGCAGATGAACATCTCATAATACTGTCTGGAAGTGAGAAATGTACAGGTTGTTTTTACTCCATACACATGAACTTACTTTGATCAGAAACACAATCATACTCCAAATCAATTAATCAATAAAGTCAATAAAAGAATCCCAAACTGCTGTGTGTCTTGTCCTCGCTATTAATGACGTCATTAGAGCTCCACTACTTCTAATGACCTGCTGTGACAGTGAGCTCTAATACACATCACACTGCCACCTACTGCAACATTCATAGAGTCACTCCGGTCAACTTTCGGTTCTCAACTCAGACCGTTTACTGTCAAATACCGCGTAGTAACTGCTTTCTCTATGGAGCTCTATGTAATAAGTGTAGTTTAAACACTCATCAATCAAATACAATTATCAACAGAATGTGAATAAAAAACAGTTTGGACTTTAAAAACCTCTATGTATTATGTAACAGAGATATCTACTGAAGTTAGCATGCTAAGCTAGCCCCGGTCCGTCCTCAGAGAGCATGGAGTCCCGCTGACCTTCACTCGCTTTATACACAGTTTACAGCCGTTTTTATCTTATTTATGACTGTAATAATGCTCTTCTCTCAGGAACAACAAAAACGTTGTGAAGACGGCATGATATTTTATCCGCGCTTTCCCTCTGTAATATGTGCGCATGCGCATCGTGAGTGTGTGCGTGTAAGAGAGAGTGAGGGGGGGGCATGGGTGACGTCACAGAAAGAGGGCGGAGCATCTCTCTGTGACGTCACTGTAGGGCAACCTGTATGTAAGTCAGAATGCGTCTCTGTTTCTCTCATTTCCAAATTTTGTGCGTTTGAGTAAAGACACGTAAACATGGGGCTCTTCAGAAGGTTTAGAGATATTTTTCAAACCAGAAGAGAGAGGAATTCTGAGCAGATTGCTGAAAAGAAGGAGAAGCTGGAACACATGGAGAAAGTAGTAACAGACTTGGATGCATTTTCTCTTCTAATGATAGAGAAGATAACAGAAGAGAAAGAAGAGAAAGCCATTCTGCTACAGAAGGTGCAAAAGCTGGAGGCTACTTTGGCTTCTGAGCGAAAGCAGCAGGAACAGGATATAACTGAGAGAAGCCAGAGCTGGGCGAGAGAACAAAAACAACTGGAGGAACGTGTTGCTCAGCTCGAGTTTATTTTGGATCACACCACCATGAAGCTCCAGTCTTCCCTGAAAATCCATGAGGAACTGGAGAAAACTGTAGAATGTGAGAGAAAGAGCTGGACAAGAGAACAAAAGAAAGTGGAGGAACATGTTGCTCAGCTTGAGGCTAATTTGGAATTTGAGAGAAATAAATGGAAGGAGAAAAGCAAGAAGTCCTTTCTGCAACTAGACATAAGGGAGAGGAACAACTTACAGCTTCAGACCTTTCGAGAGGTTCAGGATACTCTAAATCTCTGTAAAGAAGAGAGGAAGACTGCAAAGCACGAGAAAGATAATTTTATAAGACACCAAGAGCGACTAGAGGAACGTGTTGCTCAGCTGCAGGCCACTTTGATTTTGAAAAAATATATGGGAGGTAAAAATAAAGAAGGCCAAACAAGACATGCAGGAGAGGACCATCCTACATCTTCAAACCATCAGAGGCCTTCAAGATTCCCTGAATCAGTGTAAGGAAGAGAAGAACTGTGCAGAGCATGAGCGAGATAATTTGATTAGAGAACGAGAACAACAGAAGGAACATGTTGCTCAGCTGAAGGCCACTTTGGAATTTGAAAGAAATAATTGGAAGGAAGAAGGAAAGAAGGCGGAACTAGACATGGAGAAGAATAACAATTTACAGCTCCAGACCATCAGAGAACTCCAGGATTCTCTTAATCACTGTGAGGAGTTGAAGAATAGAGCAGAGCATGAGAGAGATCATCTGATGAGATACCAGGAGCAACTGGAGGACCATGTTGTTCAGCTGAAGGCAACTTTGAATTTTGAGAGAAATAAATGTAATGAGGAAAAAAAGAAGGTTGAACTAGATATGGTTTGGAGTTCTAATATGTTCCTCTCCTACATTCGAGAGCTCCAGGATACCGTGAATCACTGTAAGATACAGAAGAAAAGCAATTAGAGAAACATGTAGCTCAGCTGAGGGCACTTTGGGATCTGATTATAAGAAACAGCAGCAAGATGAGACAAATCTGGACATCAAAGACAGGAACAGAAATCTGAACCTCTACAAGCCCAAAGAGTCGCAGAAAAAGTGATTAATAATTTTATTATTATTATACATTTTATTTATTTATCTATTTTTTCCCTCTTCCCCTAAATATATGTGTATATATTTGTAATTTTATGCACCTGTTCTGTGTATTGTAATGTAAATTGTACTTGTTATTGCCACGTTGTTTGTTTATGGCTAATTGTTTAATAAAAAAAATATATATATATATAAAAAACGGTTGTACTTCCTGCATATTTTGAATGACATGATCGGTACGTGTTTCATTCACACACTATGCCTTCCTTTACCGGTTTGTCTGAATTGTCGTGTTTTCGGATTTGTTAGTGTTTTCTAATTTGTTAATTTGTTTTCCAAATTGTTAATGTGTTTGACACTTTTTGGCCACTGTAGAAATGCCTCTGTCTCTGTAAGGCCACAGGTTGTTATATTGGGTTTTTGTATTGTATTGATGGTTTTTATAATTGTGACGTGATAGTGGTGATATTAAGAGGTGGATTAAGTTGGGTACGTCCCCACTGAAGACACGGCCTGCAACTGACACTGTTATACCCCTAAACTGCACAGACGAACACCAGAGGATCGTAATCTTCAAACACAAAAAGTAATGCAGTCTCTCTGTTTGGATCACAGTTTTTGCAAGTTGGTACGACCCAGTCTGGGGTTGGGCAGCACAGCGTGATTAAAGGCACGGGGTGGTGGATGTAAGATGTCTATATGTAGTATATGGTAGAATATGTATATGTAGAATATACAGTTGATGTAGAAATAATGTACAGTGGTGTGAAAAAGTGTTTGCCCCCTTCCTGATTTCTTATTTGTTTGTATGTTTGTCCCACTTTAATGTTTCAGATTATTAAACTAATTTAAATATTAGTAAAAGATAACACAAGTGAACACAACATGCAGTTTTTAAATGAAGGTTTTTATTATTGAGGGAAAACAAAATCCAAAACTACAAAAAATAAATTTTACTACGTAAATAAATGTATAGATTTTCCAATTATAAAACAATAAACAAAATTTTACACAATGTATAAATACTTAATTTGAGCACCAGAAAAATACAATACATACAAATTACCTCATTAAAATAAAGGAAAAAAATAACTGTATATGCCAATTACAGTATATCCTGACAATTTTAGAAATTTAGCATTAATACTGATATAGTGTTAATACAAATATATTTAACACAATATAAAATGCATAATACTCACTGCTAATGAGCAAAACTGATCTCTTAATAACACAAACTCTTCCCCTTCCACACGTGGAATTTTGGACGGACTTGTAAATGCCATTTTCCTGCAACAACAAAACACATATAATATATTTATAAATATCTCACTACAAAATCAACAAAAAAACAAATCCTTTACACTCATTAAACATGACACAAAATATTTACCTTTTACAGTATTGTGATGCACGCTTTACTGCAGCTACAATGCACTGAACAGCGCCACCACCAGTTCACTATGACAAACTTATCCTTGAAAAGTCAGTCAAGATATACAGGTGAGTGACAGGTGTCTCATCCAATGATCTTTAAGTTTCCATTCGCAAACTATACCTACCTTTTCCAGTTTGTCTGACTTGTCGTTGTGTTTTTTGGATTTGTTAATTTGTTTTCTGATTTGGTATTTTGTTTTGGATTTGTTAATGTGTTTTGCACTTCTCGGCCACCGTAAGTAATAGTTACCTGCAACTATAATTACCACAAACTCATACAGCACAATACATGACCCTACATTGAAACAACACTTTCCCCTACTTCTTTCCTTTATCATGTTTTGCCCAATTTCATGCAAAAATAATACAAATAAGCACTATAAATAACAATAACAAATATACTATTAATAAATAAATACAACAATTATTGTGATCTCCTATTACATATATGTGTCAAACAATATATATACTAATAATTAAACTTAAGTATTCTACAAACTATTTTAGTCTTTAACAAACCACTGTATAGTTTTTACAATTACAACACAATAGACAAACTTTTAGACAATGTATAAATAATTTATTTGAGCACTAGAAAAATACAATAAGATTAAATTACCTCATAAAAATAAAGGGGACAAAAAGTATATGCCAATTACTATATTACAGTGGAACCCGCTTATCTCGACCTCGGTTACCTCGACAACCCTATTAAGTCGACATTTTTGAAGTGGAACCCCAAATTCTCGCTTTTTCTAAGCATTTTTTATCGGTTATGTTGACTTTTTTTATGTCGCCGAACCCTAATATCTCGAGCACAAGGGGGGAAAAATTTGCCATTTAACGTCGGTTATCTCGGTGCAGCCACAGAAGAACTCAGGAAGTGGCGGAATAATCAAGTCTTACAGCTGCTACAGGTGTTGTATTGTACACTGGTGTTAGGCAAGGTACGGAGGTGGAAGCCGGAGTAACGGCAAACAGAAACTTTATTTAACAAAGGCAGAGCCAACACAAAATATCCGCGTAGATCGGGATATTCCGGCAAACGGCAGTCCAATAATAACATCAACGCTTTTTGGCGACCCCCTAGGACATTGACATAACCGGGTTCCACTGTATATATATATATATATATATATATATATATATATATATATATATATATATATACAATATACTATATTACAATTAATTAATCCTGTTCCAATTTTAGAAATGTAGCATTAACACTGATATAGTCAGAACTTTACATCCTGATGGCTCTAATAATGATCCTAAAACAAACAGTACATGTAGCCAGCATTCACACTCTATTCATATAGACTGCCTTCACACTAATAGCTATCATCAACACAGTAATCACCTGATAATGTGCTCTCATAATGCACACACACACAAAAGAAGTCGTTAAGAGGATTATCCATCTGCCTCCTCTCTACACATGTGTGAACTTCTTCAAGGTCAAAGTCAAACATTTACTTCATTGATAGAACCAAAAAGCAACACTTGAAAAAAAAACATACATCTATGGGAATATATTTTCACAATTTTTGGTTTATAAACATCTCACATTTCTTAAACCTCTTCATATAATTTTAATTGACTTTTCTCATAAAAGCTACATTTTCATTTACTCTTCTCTTCACAACTCTTTCATGTAAACATAACACATATAAAACAATTGTCTGCGTGGAGGAGCACTTTTTCTCTGTAATGACAAACAATTTATTACAGTCAAAGCAAATACCTTCTACATCAACATCTACAGAAACTCAGAGAGATTTCAGTGTTACCTTTGTTCAACTCATTTCCCTGTTTAAAGAGTTTTTCCTGTTGAGGATCAAAAACAAAAATAACATTTAGTTTTATTTAGTCACAATTCTTACTTCAGTTCAATGACGTCTGCGTCTGTAATCAAAAGAAAGTACCTCGATTAAGCAGATGCTTTTTTTTGAAGCTACTGATTGTGTACTTCAGGACTCGGATTTCCAGATTTTGTCTGGTGTTCACTTCTGTAAAATAATTTATATTTATATGCTCATTAAATAGAACTGAATCATGCAGTAATTATCACCTTGTACTTTCTTACACACTGAAGGCAGAAATATCAAAACTTTACACACCTTTAAGTGCCAGAAGCTGTTTTTCAACACTGGCATTTCTGTGGAAAATAAACATTCAGATAGAACATTATATTTTATATTATTGTATGACATATTACATATTAAAACTACTATTTTTTCTTTTTTTTCATAAAATAAAAAAAATATATTTTTAAAGTTATTGTTACACTGTTGCTAATATTATTATCAGATTTATTATTATTATTATTATTATTATTATTAACACATTATTAGATATTACTTTCATTATAATAAAGTTTTATAGGAAAAATTATAACTAAATGAACAATTCCCTATGTTATGTTATAATTATCTCATTCATACAACTGAGCAGTTGAGGGCCCATGATAGCAGCTCCAACAGCCATTTAGTTGAATCTTCTGAGGAGAAGTGGGTTCCACACACCAGCCATCAACCAGAAAAGAGGTTCAAGCAGTCTCCAAACTCAGCACCTGTTTCAGCTCTACCAGTAAGAGTGAGAGACAGAAAATCCCAGTCTTCACTTGGGGTTGTGTCCCCCAACACACCCGAAGAGAGGTGGAATAATAATTTTACACACCAGCCAGTCTGTAGACCATCTGTCATGGCACTTGTTGATGAGAAGATGTTGGGAACGGGCTACAAACTGTTCGTTGAACATCTGAGCATGTGGGAAATTTCAGTCCACAAACCCTCAAACCATCACCAACAAGCTTCTGAAAAAAGCTCCTCGAGGCCTCATCACTGGCTGAGAGAAGAGGATGTGCTGTTTGTAGAATGGAAGGATAAAAGGAAGGTTCAGATGTGCTCCATCATTCACAGAGGCACTGAAGGAAGCATTGTGCTACTTTTATTTTCATTACTTTCTTCTTCTTCTGTTTTTCTAATGTTCAAATACCAGTCTTATGCTTATTGTGTGAATGTTATTATTCCCAGTACATTTGGTTATCAGGCTGCTTTTCCTCAAACAGACGGAGGGAGAAAAGGACTACACACAGTCTCAGAATAATGTTTATAGGAATCTCCTTTTTATTGTATTTTCTTCAAAGTTGAAATATAAACTCATTACACATGTGACTTTTAACCCGTCACTATTCTGGATTGTTTCAGGACTGAATTCATGTATTTATATATAAAAAATAATTTTATTATATGAAATATTTCATATTATATATTTGATATTATTACAGACAACCAATCAGATTTAACTTTCTGACAATGTCTGAGCCAATGATGTTTGCAGATTTAGAACTCAAGCCCGTTGGCCCCGCCCACTGCATTGTGATCTGTGTTTGTGACCCGTTTTTGTCTTGATTTAGCGGATTTTTACCCAAAGGTGAGATACAGTGAAATGTAGCAGCTGAGCTGCTCGGGGAACAGCTAGTGGACATTCTGGAGTCATGAACCTCTGCATTTTTCTTCCAGTGTCCTGATTCTTTACACCTCTGATCATGAAATCAGAGTCCAGACGGAGATCTTTAGGAGAACCTCCACACACTCCTGCTGCTGCTGCTGCTGCTGGATCAAAGGTACAATTTATTCATGTCTCAACTTTCAGTGTGGTTTGCAGGGCAAAGATACATCATAATGTATTTTATAATTAAATAATAAAAAAAATACCTAAACTTTAAGTGTATCACAATAAACTACTGTTTTTTTTTATTAAATTAAAAAAATCCTTTTACAAGGAAACACGAAATTTCTCCCCAAATTTTTAATCAGTTGTCCTATTTGATCTGTTCTTCAGCTTTTTACTCAGTTGATAAAGTAAACAATGTTTGATACCAACAGCTTTTACACATGCAACCAGTTAACAGATCAAATATTCACATGCGTATCCCAGTGATCTCCCAGAGGAAGTTTAGTTTTAAAGTAAAGTATTAAGTGGCGGACTGCAAGTTTGTTTAGTTTCTGCCTCGCACTTTAAGATCATTTATTAGTATTACTTTTGAAAATTAGAACCATGTTTCCACTGTGTTGAGTACTAGTGTAGCCTGGAATCACAGTGTTGATGGACCCAAAGAGAACAGGTGGTCTTAGCCTAAAACTTTATAACAGGAGACAACATACAGCGGGTAAAATAAGTATTAAAAAACGTCACCATTTTTCTCAGCAAATATATTTTATAAGGTGCTATTGATATTGTTAGATTTTTATTATTTTCCACATGATCAATGATCACAACAAGAATCACAACACACAGAATGGTGCAAATGTTCTTCTTCAGTTTATTGCAGATAACAGACGAGTATATACACACTGGAATAACCCTGAGCTAAAGCTGTTCTTGATTTGGTAAGAAGACATTGTAACTGGAGATGTATGAGTCCAGATAAAGACTTCCATAAAGATAACATGTGTTTAGAGAACCAGTGTGAGAACCATCTTAACACTAACAGACATGAAATCCAGACATACAAAGATATCAAACCATTCAGAAGTTTAGAAATCCTTCTGTAACCAATGCAATCAGTATGTTTGCCACAGTAAGGATGCGAAAGTCTTGAGAGAGCTCTTTACTAATACCTATCATGAGATGTTTCTTGTGTGACACCTTGGTAATGGGACACCTTTATACAGGCCATCAGTTGGGACTGAAGCAGCTGATATTAATTTACAATGACAATAGGCAGGATTGCTTTCTAATTACTGATTGATATCTACTGCTGTCTTGGCTTTTCATTCCTTTTTGCACCTCCCTGTCTTCATGTGTTCAATACTTTTTCTTGTATGTGTGTGTGTGTGTTGTTTCACAACATTACACAACTTCATTTATGGACATGTATGGTTTGATTCCTTTGTACGTGTGGATTGTATGGGTTGTTACCAACATCTGATAAAGATTTTATGTCACTAGCACCTTTAGAAATATATTTACTGAGAAAAATGTTGACATGTTCAATACTTATTTTACCCGCTGTATATAAAGCAGAGCATAAGCACTGATGATATTTATCATCTCCCCTTCACCTTCCAGCTTCACCTTCATCACCCTATCAGAAACTCTCTTCACCTCCACTACACTCTTACTGTACTCTTCCTTCAGAATCACCCCTACACCATTTCTCCACACCATATCCACACCACGATAGAACAGTTTAAACACCTCCAATGTTCCTGGTCTTATTCACTTTCCATTTTGTCTCCTAAACACACAACATATCTACCTTTCTCCTCTCCATCATATCAGCTCCCTCTCTCCCTTTACCAGTCATAGTAATGTAAGAAAAAATGATGAGGACAACGAAGATTGTAATGAAGAAGTTTATAACAGCGTAGCAGTGACAAAATACACGAAGCACTTTGGGTTCATCGGAGTCAGAAAGAACCTCGAGCAAACTCTGCCCAGATATTTTATATTATTCTTCCCATTGAAGTATAGACCGGAGTTGTCCTTTAAATGTAAACTAGATATAGGACATACGTGACGAAACAAAAGGCTGGGGGATATCATTCTCGGGGCGGAGGTCAGCAGGTGGTAATCACTGGTATTCACACCTTTGCTGGCGCTGGCCCTCCAACAGGTCAGGAAGGTGTATTGTTTAAATGATAATCTTGGTCTTAGACACCTTTTGGTTAGAGATAGTCCTTGATGGCTTGCTGCCTCTCCCAGACTGATTCAATTAAGTCTATGATTAAGATTGATACAACTGATATTCTACATCAAACTACATAAATACTTTTTATCAATTTTTAGCTGTTTTGAGGATGAGCTGAATTTGATATAGTGTGGGGTGGAATCTGGATTAAGGCAGTCTGTAATTCTTACAGTACCAACAATTAAAGTACCAACCCGAACCTCCACTCTCCTCCACTTCTTCTTTTTCCGCTGCCTCTGTAGACGTCTTCCTCCTCTTCTTCTCTTTCCTTCCGCCAACCGTAGCCCAATTTCCACCGGTACCCTGTTGGCTAACGATACCTGTGGTGGTCGTTTGTAACCCGGCCCTTGACCGATCCGGTATGAAATTCTGATTTGTGATCTGCATGTTTGATTTGGCACATGTTTTACACTGGATGTCCTTCATAACGCAACCCTCCACATATATCCGGGGTTGAGACCTGCACTAAGAGTGCACTGACATGTGCAACACTAATGGCTGGGTCAAAGTATCTTCTTTCTAAATGTATCTAAATTGTGTATGTAGAACACTTTGGTCAGGAACTGTTCACTGTTCAGGAACTGTTGATATTTAGCAATAGATTAAATAAAAATGGAGAAGAGTAACCACGACTAACTATACATCATTCTAAAGCTTTAAGTCTCAAGCAGCAATTTCAGATCTCTGTTTTTCAATGGAGCAGTACACAATAACAACATGCATAAAAAAAACGCACTACTTACATTATTATATTTCCGAATAACTTTCACATAAAAAAACGACATCTTGCTGGTAAAAAAAATATATATATAAATATATATATGGCTGGTATAAAATAGTGTTAAACGGTTGAGACCACAAAAAAAAATAATAATAAAAATAAAAAAGTAAAAGCGGTGGAATCTTGGGTGGAGTCTCTACTCTCTCTGCAGGTGTCATCATGTTTTTTTTTATGCGCCGCATCTCATTTCAAACCTTTTCTTTCCAGCCATTAGCATTATGGAAGCAAAATGATTGATGGCAAATGTAGCCAATAAGTGCAGGATTCTAACGATATATGGGAGGATTTTATTCTCCACGTGTATGAGTCTTAGTTTTATTACAATTTACAAACTCTTACTGCCGGAAGTATCACAGTTTTATTGCCTGTTTGTTTTTAGAAGAGAAATGCTTAAAAGTTAGTGTGTGTGTGTGTGTGTGTGTGTGTTGTTTCACAACATTACACAACTTCATTTATGGACATGTATGGTTTGATTCCTTTGTACGTGTGGATTGTATGGGTTGTTACCAACATCTGATAAAGATTTTATGTCACTAGCACCTTTAGAAATATATTTACTGAGAAAAATGTTGACATGTTCAATACTTTTCTTGTATGTGTGTGTGTGTTGTTTCACAACATTACACAACTTCATTTATGGACATGTATGGTTTGATTCCTTTGTACGTGTGGATTGTATGGGTTGTTACCAACATCTGATAAAGATTTTATGTCACTAGCACCTTTAGAAATATATTTACTGAGAAAAATGTTGACATGTTCAATACTTATTTTACCCGCTGTATATAAAGCAGAGCATAAGCACTGATGATATTTATCATCTCCCCTTCACCTTCCAGCTTCACCTTCATCACCCTATCAGAAACTCTCTTCACCTCCACTACACTCTTACTGTACTCTTCCTTCAGAATCACCCCTACACCATTTCTCCACACCATATCCACACCACGATAGAACAGTTTAAACACCTCCAATGTTCCTGGTCTTATTCACTTTCCATTTTGTCTCCTAAACACACAACATATCTACCTTTCTCCTCTCCATCATATCAGCTCCCTCTCTCCCTTTACCAGTCATAGTAATGTAAGAAAAAATGATGAGGACAACGAAGATTGTAATGAAGAAGTTTATAACAGCGTAGCAGTGACAAAATACACGAAGCACTTTGGGTTCATCGGAGTCAGAAAGAACCTCGAGCAAACTCTGCCCAGATATTTTATATTATTCTTCCCATTGAAGTATAGACCGGAGTTGTCCTTTAAATGTAAACTAGATATAGGACATACGTGACGAAACAAAAGGCTGGGGGATATCATTCTCGGGGCGGAGGTCAGCAGGTGGTAATCACTGGTATTCACACCTTTGCTGGCGCTGGCCCTCCAACAGGTCAGGAAGGTGTATTGTTTAAATGATAATCTTGGTCTTAGACACCTTTTGGTTAGAGATAGTCCTTGATGGCTTGCTGCCTCTCCCAGACTGATTCAATTAAGTCTATGATTAAGATTGATACAACTGATATTCTACATCAAACTACATAAATACTTTTTATCAATTTTTAGCTGTTTTGAGGATGAGCTGAATTTGATATAGTGTGGGGTGGAATCTGGATTAAGGCAGTCTGTAATTCTTACAGTACCAACAATTAAAGTACCAACCCGAACCTCCACTCTCCTCCACTTCTTCTTTTTCCGCTGCCTCTGTAGACGTCTTCCTCCTCTTCTTCTCTTTCCTTCCGCCAACCGTAGCCCAATTTCCACCGGTACCCTGTTGGCTAACGATACCTGTGGTGGTCGTTTGTAACCCGGCCCTTGACCGATCCGGTATGAAATTCTGATTTGTGATCTGCATGTTTGATTTGGCACATGTTTTACACTGGATGTCCTTCATAACGCAGCCCTCCACATATATCCGGGGTTGAGACCTGCACTAAGAGTGCACTGACATGTGCAACACTAATGGCTGGGTCAAAGTGTCTTCTTTTAAAAGATATTTAAATTGTGTATGTAGCACATTTTATCAGGAACTGTGAACATTTAAAGTTAGTTAGAGCATTTAAGCTGTGAGTCCCAAAATCTGTGTCGAGGCCGGGTTAAAGGTTAAAGCTTTTCTAAAAGGCCTCAAAATACCTCTCATTTAACTTGTTTCAACCCATATCAGATTACTATAGCAGACATTTCTGATAACATGCAAGACCACATCTAAAATTATTACAGTATATTGAATCATTTTATATTGTTTTTCAGATGCACCACTGCTCAGATTGTGGGAAGAGTTTTACTCAACAGGATCATCTCAAATCACACCAGCGTGTCCACACAGGAGTGAAGCCGTATCACTGTGAACAGTGTGGGAAGTTTTTACTCAACAGGATCATCTCAAATCACACCAGCGTGTTCACACAGGGTGAAACCGTATCACTGTAAACAGTGTGGAAAGAGTTTTACTCAACAGAGTCATCTGCTTAGACACCAGCGTATCCACACAGGAGAAGCCGTATCACTGTGATCAGTGTGGGAAGAGTTTTACTCATCAGAGAAATTTTAGAATACACCAGCGTGTCCACACAGGAGTGAAGCCGTATCACTGTGAACAGTGTGGGAAGAGTTTTACTCACCTGAATCATCTCAAATCACACCAGCGTGTCCACACAGGGTGAAACCGTATCACTGTAAACAGTGTGGGAAGAGTTTTACTCACCTGAATCATCTCAAATCACACCAGCGTGTCCACACAGGAGTGAAGCCGTATCACTGTGAACAGTGTGGGAAGTTTTTACTCAACAGAGTCATCTGCTTAGACACCAGCGTATCCACACAGGAGAAGCCGTATCACTGTGATCAGTGTGGGAAGTTTTTACTCAACAGAGTCATCTGCTTAGACACCAGCGTATCCACACAGGAGAAGCCGTATCACTGTAAACAGTGTGGAAAGAGTTTTACTCACCTGAATCATCTCAAATCACACCAGCGTGTTCACACAGGGTGAAACCGTATCACTGTGATCAGTGTGGGAAGAGTTTTACTCAACAGGATCATCTCAAATCACACCAGCGTGTTCACACAGGGGTGAAACCGTATCACTGTAAACAGTGTGGGAAGAGTTTTACTCACCAGAGTACTCTCAAATCACACCAGAGTATCCACACAGGAGAAGCCGTATCACTGTGATCAGTGTGGGAAGAGTTTTACTCACCTGAATCATCTCAAATCACACCAGCGTGTTCACACAGGGTGAAACCGTATCACTGTAAACAGTGTGGAAAGAGTTTTACTCACCCGAGTAGTCTCAAATCACACCAGAGTATCCACACAGGAGAAGCCGTATCACTGTGATCAGTGTGGGAAGAGTTTTACTCACCTGAATCATCTCAAATCACACCAGCGTGTCCACACAGGAGTGAAGCCGTATTTCTGTGAACAGTGTGGGAAGAGTTTTACTCACCCGAGTAGTCTCAAATCACACCAGCGTGTTCACACAGGGTGAAACCGTATCACTGTGATCAGTGTGGGAAGAGTTTTACTCACCCGAGTAGTCTCAAATCACACCAGCGTATCCACACAGGAGAAGCCGTATCACTGTGAACAGTGTGGGAAGAGTTTTACTCACCTGAGTAATCTCAAATCACACCAGCGTGTTCACACAGGGTGAAACCGTATCACTGTGAACAGTGTGGGAAGAGTTTTACTCAACAGGATCATCTCAAATCACACCAGCGTATCCACACAGGAGAAGCCGTATCACTGTGAACAGTGTGGGAAGAGTTTTACTCACCAGAGTACTCTCAAATCACACCAGCGTGTCCACACAGGAGTGAAGCCGTATCACTGTGATCAGTGTGGGAAGTTTTTACTCAACAGGATCATCTCAAATCACACCAGAGTATCCACACAGGAGAAGCCGTATCACTGTGATCAGTGTGGGAAGAGTTTTACTCACCTGAATCATCTCAAATCACACCAGCGTGTTCACACAGGGTGAAACCGTATCACTGTAAACAGTGTGGGAAGAGTTTTACTAAAATTGCTGTTCTGAAAAGACACCAGCGTATCCACACAGGAGAAGCCGTATCACTGTGATCAGTGTGGGAAGTTTTTACTCAACAGAGTCATCTGCTTAGACACCAGCGTATCCACACAGGAGAAGCCGTATCACTGTGATCAGTGTGGGAAGAGTTTTACTCACCAGAGTACTCTCAAATCACACCAGCGTGTCCACACAGGAGTGAAGCCGTATCACTGTGATCAGTGTGGGAAGAGTTTTACTCATCAGAGAAATTTTAGAATACACCAGCGTGTCCACACAGGAGTGAAGCCGTATTTCTGTGAACAGTGTGGGAAGAGTTTTACTCACCCGAGTAGTCTCAAATCACACCAGCGTGTTCACACAGGGTGAAACCGTATCACTGTAAACAGTGTGGGAAGAGTTTTACTCACCTGAATCATCTCAAATCACACCAGCGTGTCCACACAGGAGTGAAGCCGTATTTCTGTGAACAGTGTGGGAAGAGTTTTACTCAACAGAGTCATCTGCTTAGACACCAGCGTATCCACACAGGAGAAGCCGTATCACTGTGAACAGTGTGGGAAGAGTTTTACTCACCTGAGTAATCTCAAATCACACCAGCGTGTCCACACAGGAGTGAAGCCGTATTTCTGTGAACAGTGTGGGAAGAGTTTTACTCACCTGAGTAATCTCAAATCACACCAGAGTATCCACACAGGGTGAAACCGTATCACTGTAAACAGTGTGGAAAGAGTTTTACTCAACAGGATCATCTCAAATCACACCAGCGTGTCCACACAGGAGTGAAGCCGTATTTCTGTGAACAGTGTGGGAAGAGTTTTACTCAACAGAGTCATCTGCTTAGACACCAGCGTATCCACACAGGAGTGAAGCCGTATCACTGTAAACAGTGTGGAAAGAGTTTTACTCACCTGAGTAATCTCAAATCACACCAGCGTGTCCACACAGGAGTGAAGCCGTATTTCTGTGAACAGTGTGGGAAGAGTTTTACTCACCTGAGTAATCTCAAATCACACCAGAGTATCCACACAGGAGAAGCCGTATCACTGTGATCAGTGTGGGAAGTTTTTACTCAACAGGATCATCTCAAATCACACCAGCGTGTCCACACAGGAGTGAAGCCGTATCACTGTAAACAGTGTGGGAAGAGTTTTACTCATCAGAGAAATTTTAGAATACACCAGCGTGTCCACACAGGAGAAGCCGTATCACTGTAAACAGTGTGGAAAGAGTTTTACTCAACAGGATCATCTCAAATCACACCAGCGTGTTCACACAGGGTGAAACCGTATCACTGTAAACAGTGTGGAAAGAGTTTTACTCATCAGAGAAATTTTAGAATACACCAGCGTGTCCACACAGGAGTGAAGCCGTATTTCTGTGAACAGTGTGGGAAGAGTTTTACTCACCTGAATCATCTCAAATCACACCAGCGTGTTCACACAGGGTGAAACCGTATCACTGTAAACAGTGTGGGAAGAGTTTTACTAAAATTGCTGTTCTGAAAAGACACCAGCGTATCCACACAGGAGAGAAGCCGTATCACTGTGATCAGTGTGGGAAGAGTTTTACTCAACAGGATCATCTCAAATCACACCAGCGTATCCACACAGGAGAAGCCGTATCACTGTGAACAGTGTGGGAAGAGTTTTACTCAACAGGATCCTCTCAAATCACACCAGAGTGTCCACACAGGAGAGAAGCCGTATCACTGTGATCAGTGTGGGAAGAGTTTTACTCAACAGGGTCATCTCAAATCACACCAGCGTATCCACACAGGAGTGAAGCCGTATCACTGTGATCAGTGTGGGAAGAGTTTTACTCGACAGAGTCATCTCAAATTACACCAGCGTATCCACACAGGAGAGAAGCCGTATCACTGTGAACAGTGTGGGAAGAGTTTTAGTGCTCGGCGTGCCCTCCTCAGCCACCAGCAGAGTCATACAGGACAGAAGCTGTACCTCTGTGGACACTGTGGACGGAGCTATATTCATCAATGCTCCTTAAGGAACCACAAGTGCTCTAACATACAACCATAAAACAAATCATCTTCTTAAATTTCTTATTTGAAGGGATGTAAAGGGAAATTGTACTGTAAATATCGGGGGAACTTTAAATTGTAATGTTAATTTTAATTAGCTCTAACAAACTGGACGCCTTTCCAAGCCATCAGAACATTGTTGATCCATCTACAGTTACACTACATCTACACTTTATGGCAACATGTATGAGGCTACCTGAGCATCTCACCCATATGTGCTTTCTGAACATTATCTAATGGAACGGCTTCCAATCCATTGTCCCTCGAGCCCAATGTTACTGATTTACTGCAAACTTGAGCTTGATCACACGGTTACACAGCAAGATCAGGGAATAGATTTTTGTTGTATATGTCTGGACCTATAAGAATTAAAGTGCAGACAAATCTCACCCTCAAGCCTTTTTTTAAATCTAAAATGTTAAATGTATAAACCTTTAGGTATTTTGCACCGACGTTCATTTTTTGTGTTTATCCAACTTCTAATACGTTTATTAGTCAACTGTAAGGTTTGGTTGAGGAGTGGTAATGGTATGGGGCTGTACTTTAGGGGTAAGACTCAGCCCTTGATTTAAAGTGTAGTGAAATGTTAATTACTTTAGCATACCAAATCATTTTGGACAATGCTATGCTTCTAATATTGTGGGAATAGTTTGGAGATGGCCCTTTATCAATCCAGCATGACCATGCCACAGTGCACAAACTGAGGTTCATAAAGACATGGTTGGATGAGTTTGGTGTGGAAGAACTGAACTGGCCTGCACAGAGCTCTAATCTCGACTTCACTGAACACCTTTGAGATTAAGATGAATGTTAAAAGTTGATTATTCTAAATGGACTGTATGAGTCTCGGTGTCATTAAAAACGTCTTCAGGAACATTTTTTTGATTATTTCATGAACAGTTCACTTATTTTTCTCTTGCTATTGTTTGTTAACTTATACTTTATTTTTTCTAAGAAAGAAAATAGAAATGCTGGTGATAGAAATAATGTTTTGATTCTATATCATAGATGATTATGAAGTATCAACAAATCATCATTGTTGTTTACTAAATTAAATTTCAGTTATTAACAAAATTCAATTATACAGAAAGAATAAAATGGAAAGCAATCAACTTTAATGTGGGAGCATTAAAATCTGTGTTTCCAGGGTCCAACTGTGACACTCAGTAACTTCAGGAGTCTCAGTCTAGAATTGTATGCAGTTCTCACTGCTCTGAATACAAGAACACAAGAGCTTCATCACCAAATGGAAATAAATGTTAATTAATAACCAAAATAACTCAAATCTAATGGATATTTACACTACATGCTGCATACGAAAATTACGTGTGCATACAAATACAAAACTAATTTCCACTTAAATATAAAGAAAATGGTGCAATGTGCTTTTTGACCAAGTTAATATGGTTCATTTAAATGTATAGTATAAGCAAACATTACAGGTTTGAATATGTGTGCAGCTCAGTGTTGCAAAAACTAAATAATACAGATTTACTTATATATAAATACACTTTTGCTCCACTATTACATTAGGATTAGTTTACACACTGAAATACCTTATACAAATTGCACAGAGTGGGTAGTTTATTAGTACTATTTATCTACATTATAACTGTAATATGTTGACAAACATTTCATAATTAAAGCCAGCGGTGGCAAAGGTTCACACATCCTTCACTCAGTAGAAGTACAGATACTCATGTTTTAAAATACTCAGATGAAAGTTGAAGTACTGACTATACATTTTTTTACTCAAGTTCAGGTAAAGAGGTTTGGGCAGGTGAAGAGGGATGTGGTGAAATCCAAAGAAAAGGCATATGAGGAGCTGTAGGAGAAGTTGGACACTAAGGAAGGAGAAAAGGATTTGTATCGATTGGCCAGGCAGAGGGACCGAGCTGGGAAGATGTGCTGCAAGTTAGAGCAATAAAGGATGGAGATGGAAATGTGTTGACTTGTGAGGAGAGTGTGTTGAGAAGATGGGGGGAGTATTTTGAGCAGCTGATGAACGAGGAAAGTAAGAGAGAGAGAGAAGGTTGAAAGGTGAGATGGTGAAGCAGGAAGTGGATAGGATTAGTAAGGAGGAAGTGAGAGCAGCAAATAAGAGGACCTTTAGTTTAAAAAAAAAAAAAAAGCAAAAATCTCTTGTGCAGCTCAGAGTCTCCCATTGGCTCATGTGTTTCCGCCTTCTCATTCTGAAGAAACAGTCATCACTCACTACCACTGATCACCTGACCTGACCTGGATAACCTGACCTGACCTGACCTGACCTGACCTGACCTGACCTGACCTGATCTGGATAACCTGACATCTCTGTCATGGTAAGAAATTTCATTTAATGTATACTTCTGAAAGATTTGTGGTAATTAAAGTTACAGGCACGATATAAAGAAGGTAAGTGTGGAGAGTGAACTGGTTTACCTCAGAGATAATCACCTGTGGAAAACTGAACATTCTTAACGATTAGCAGATAACTAGGACATTGTCTACTAAAATGTGGAAATAACGACTCTTCAAACCATTTTCACCCGTGTTTTCTCCATATAGTGTCCTCATGATAACAGGAGGGTGAAACAGTAAAAGCACTGTGGAGTCTCTTTCTCTTTCACTACCTTTATAACATGTGTATATAAAATACACAGAGAAAAGCTCTGAGGAAACGGTGACAATACTTAACATTATTTTAATGTGATTAAGGTGAAATAGGTAGAGGTGATAAAAAAAAAACGTTCATATTTATATCATTTCTAAACATTACTGAAATTATGATACGTTATGATTACGTTAAAGATAATAAACGTCATTTTGCGCCGTTCATAAAGTCAGTCAGATCAGTTAACAGTTTGGGCAAATGGTGGATTAGAAGGTGTTTACCTTTTTTAGTCTTTTGACTGATAGTCTTATGCTCATGTAACTTGCATGTATACAAATAATGGATTGTGCCCTGGTTGATGCAGTAGCATGCTCTACTTTATATTAATTTTTGCCTTAACAGGAAGCCTGAAGCAGAACCATTTGCTGAAAACTGTCAGTAAGAAAGCGCTTGGTAAATGGTTCACAAATGCAAGAGACAGAGAAGGCAATCGTGCTTTGAGAGCTCAGTGGGACTGTGATCGGAGGGCAGTACAGCCGGAAGTGTAAGTCATATAACCTATAACTAGGGCTGCACAATTAATCATATTTTATCCTGATCACTGTTTTTGCCTCTGTTTAATTAAAGGAATACTCCACCCTGAGATAAACATACAGTGGGTAAAATAAGTATTGAAAACGTCACCATTTTTCTCAGTAAATATATTTTACAAGGTGCTATTGATATTGTTAGCTTTTTATTATTTCCCACATGATCAATGATCACAACAAGAATCACAACACACAGAATGGTGCAAATGTTCTTCTTCAGTTTATTGCAGATAACAGACAGTATATACACACTGGTATAACCCTGAGCTAAAGCTGTTCTTGATTTGGTAAGAAGACATTGTAACTGGAGATGTATGAGTCCAGATAAAGACTTCCATAAAGATAACATGTGTTTAGAGAAACAGTGTGAGAACCATCTTAACACTAACAGACATGAAATCCAGACATACAAAGATATCAAACCATTCAGAAGTTTAGATATCCTTCTGTAACCAATGCAATCAGTATGTTTGCCACAGTAAGGATGCGAAAGTCTTGAGAGAGCTCTTTACTAATACCTATCATGAGATGTTTCTTGTGTGACACCTTGGTAATGG